>NW_027468848.1:10137507-10162507 GCF_046254945.1 Alosa pseudoharengus
GAATCGGAACCAAGCTTTCTAGGATTTTGTAAGGAAGCGAATGGTAAACTTGACACCCATGCCGCCGGTTTTGGGGTCAGATCGGACTGGCCTGATCTCAACGATCTCTGCAACTGGACTGGTGTTGACTTGCAGTGGTCTGGAGTCGATGCCACACATGTTACACCTCATGAAGTAATGATTAAGGATACAAATATCACTGTGACTGCAACAGTACTGCAAGACGGTCTGCGCTATTCAGTTCCACCTCGTGCGTCTCTGCTGTCAATCAAACACCAGCAGCGTCAGAGACATTGGAGAGGACTCAAACTTCAAGGAAAGCTCGCATGTATCCCTTTTGCAGATCACTCCATCTCACACACATTTTTTCACAATTCATCTATTGATGAAGACATACTAATTTTTACAGTCAAAGCGAGGCTTCAGGTATACCCAACAAGGTTAAACCTGTCAATCTGGTATCCTCGTTCCCACTCACCATTGTGTAGGCTATACATCATGGACAAGAGCAAGTCATAGAATCCATGTCACATATTAAATGGCTGTCATTTTTACAAAAGTCTTTATGTATCCAGGCATGATAGGATTGTGGACATTATATCTGGAAATGTATCATCTTTATTTTCTCCAAATGTGTCAATACATGTAAATTGTGTTGTTAGACAACAAATGTTTTCCAGGTGTTTTACAATGTCTGCGTTCACTGATTTAAATGCCACCAGGCCTGATATTATAATTATTGATGAGCACGATAGGGATGTGTTCATCCTGGAAGTAGGTTGCTGTTTTGATTCCATGTCTAGAGGAGGCTTACTTAACAAAGCTAGTAAAATATCACCCTCTTGTACAGCAAATAACTGGCCTTGGCTACAAATGTCAATATCTGGTGCTTATCTTCGGCAGCCTGGGCCATGTGCATAGGCTTGTCATTAGGGGTCTCAGGATAGTTGGCTTTACAAAAGCTAGGGCAAAGCAAATTGCCAAATACTGCTCAATATCCTCCATTATTGGAAGTCGCCATATATGGAGAAGAAGGTGTTGTGTGTATTCATAAATCTGCTGTTTGAGATTGTCATCAGACACACATTGGTGGATCATGCCTTAGCAATGTTCTGTATCTGTAACATGTATGTCCTTATGTACATTTATTATGAATTGCGGACATAAATAGTAGTTAAAATGTGTGTGTGTGTGAGTGTGTGTGTATTTGCCTGTGTGTGTGTGTATGTTAGAGTCCTTTGGAGTTGTGCATGTGTGTGTGTTCAACTTACACTGCAAGAGCTCCTCTCTGGTCACTGTTTCAGGATAAGCAGCCTGGACATCAGACACTGAAACAGAACATATCACTTTACTACCAAAAACTTAGATTTTGCAGTATAAAGAGAATATATAATGATGACAGCACACTCATGTTCAAATCACATCAGTAGAAATTGTATAAAGAATGTTATGTGGCATATGAGTCCCCAGCTGCTTAAATCTTAAAGGCCTCCAACCTCCCACTGACGAGTCCCTTGTCTTCATTAGGAGGGTAGGGGCATGTTTAGAGGCCCTCATCTTCATTAGGAGGGTAGGGGCATGTTTAGAGTCCCTCATCTTCATTAGGAGGGTAGGGGCATGTTTAGAGGACCTCATCTTCATTAGGAGAGTAGGGGCATGTTTAGAGGCCCTCATCTTCATTAGGAGGGTAGGGGCATGTTTAGAGTCCCTCATCTTCATTAGGAGGGTAGGGGCATGTTTAGAGGCCCTCATCTTCATTAGGAGGGTAGGGGCATGTTTAGAGGACCTCCAGTTCTAACCACCACAATCAGTTCATTATCACAAGACAACTGCAGAAGTAATGGGTGTAATCTAGTGGTTTGGAGTAAATGATGAGGTTACTGTTTGTTAAAGCTGAATTCTAACTCCATCTCTGATCTCAGCTTCTGCTTTTGTTTGCTGTTATTGATACATGTAAACATCTAAAGGGCCTTCATTTCAAACTCTGGGGCCCAGCCAGGTTCTAAAGATGAAAAGATTCAGTGAAACTATCATTCCGTTGCTAGACCCCAGATATAAAGCCGTAGAGGCTGTCAGAACCAGAGAGTAAAGACTTACTGTGTGGTGGCAGAATCACTTTACTGTCTGTTCTTCTGACTGGGATTTCAGGATCAGTATCTGGGAACCAACACAGAGACACTCATTCACCGAGGATCAACAGAACAAACCAACACACATCTTGCTTTGCATATTATCTTGTGTGTACTCCACTTTTTGGGAAATGTTTGTTTTTAACATCTGTGAAAGGCCTGTTAGCTCTGGAAGGAAGTTTTATTTCAGCTGAAGATCGGAATGCAACTTAATGACAGACTCACATTCTAAAGACTGGATAATTTGGATATGTGCCACTGTTGAGAGACAGAACATACAGAGTCAAATGAATCCATAACTGTTTGAACATAACAGGGTCTTATAAAAGTAGTTCATCATTGTGTCCATTCTAGAGGTTTGTCCAACCTGTTGCAGATATCTTGGCTACTTCCTGCTTGAAGATGCCACCCAGTTTCTCCTCCAGCTGCTCCTTCACTGCAGAGACAGATTTCTTCACAGCCTCAAATGAGAAACTTGGGTTGATGGTCATGCTGGGAGAGCAAGGAGAGTATCGGAATGATGGGATGTTCTACAGAGACAAATATAAAAGTTGAGAGTGTTGCGAGTGTGAAGGTCATTCTGGTTGGAACTGTACTGCAATGAGCACCAGTGACTGACACAACTTTCTGAAGAGAGAAACACAAAAGTTGAGACAGGCCACCTGAATATTCAGTCAGGGCTGTTTCCACAAAGGCTGCAGACATAATGAGTTAAATCAGCTGGTTTAGTGTGTGTGTAATTATGCATTTGTGTGTTTAAGTGTGTGTACATGTTAGATACATACTGCTCATACTGCATGTAAATCAATGCCATGTATTTGTTACCTCATCACACATCATACAGCTCACAAGCAGAGTTTTATTACACACTGTTGGTATTTGGACATGTCATATATTTCACAGAAAGCTATCAGCTCAATACTCTTTCTTATTTTTTACATTTAATTTCAGTTTCCGGAGGGCAGCTCAAATTTACCTTTAGGAAATGGATGTGATCTTCTGTGTGTGAAAGCTGCTCCAGCTCAGCATCTCTCCTCTTCAGCTCAGCAATCTCCTGCTCCAGTTTCTTCAGGAGTCCTTCAGCCCGACTCACCTCAGCCTTCTCCTGAGCTCTGATCAGCTCTGTCACCTCAGAGCCCCTTCTCTCAATGGAGCGGATCATCTCAGTAAAGATCCTCTCACTGTCCTCCACTGCTGTCTGTGCAGAGCTCTGTTAGGAGACACACAAAGAGGAGGGCAGGAGACACACAGAGGGAGGTGAAGCTGAAAGTGTTTCATGGTGTCAGTGGTTGTGTGCTGTAGAGATGGCAGCAGAGGCACAGTTACTCACTGGGAACACTACAATCTGGCCCAAGAAGGTGGAATTAGAACTTGATACTGCTAATGTGTCTGCTATTACATGCATCATTAAGCAAAAGGATGAAACTAATTCTGAGTATTGATGTCATGGGTATCCATGATCTGTGATATTAATGACAGTAACATTTGAAACCTTCATCAGTCTGCTGTTATCTTCTCACCTTGAGAGTCTCCACAGCCTTCCTCAGCTCCTGCAGCTCCTTCTCTCTCTCCTGGATTCTCTGCTGGAATCTCCTCTGGCTCTGCCCCAACTGCTTCTGTTGATACAAATACAGACAAACTCAACTATGCTTCCTATTTATTTATCAAAACAATGATTACAAATAGCCCATTGCTATTTGTTGATGAACAGGTAATATAAACAACATGAACTCTTTTCAGTTGGAGAACTGGTTTAAGGCATTAAACACAAATCAATCTCGGTCAGAACCTGTTA
Organism: Alosa pseudoharengus; assembly: GCF_046254945.1. Classification (NCBI taxonomy): domain Eukaryota; kingdom Metazoa; phylum Chordata; class Actinopteri; order Clupeiformes; family Clupeidae; genus Alosa; species Alosa pseudoharengus. Next base: position 10,141,432 of record NW_027468848.1, read on the forward strand.
TATTGGACCCTTTATGCCGTATCACATTCAGGTTGATGCTGCCATGTCAATGTTTAACAGGTTATACAACATTTTGCACTTTGCACCTGCTAATGATTTCCTGGTTTGTGAGTTATCTAATGAGAACAAGAGTGCAAAAAATCAGTCAAGGGGAAATTTCCTGAATTTCCCCTTGGGGATCAATAAAGTATTTATCTATCTATCTATCTAGTACACTTTAAGAAGTATAATACAAACACATTATTTGTGTATCAGACCTGCCAAATAAAATGAAGACACAAGTGTAGCTCCAGTTCTCACCTGTTTGTTTTTCCATTCTGCAGCAGCTGTGACTGTGTCATGGCCTTTATGTTCGTCCATTGTGCACAGATAGCAGATACAACTCTGATCAGTACGACAAAATATTTCTAAAACTTTCTTATGTTCATAGCAGATCCTCTCCTGTAGCTGGCCTGTGGCATCAACCACTAAGTGTTTTCTCGGGTTTGCATCATTGTGAACTTTGAAGTGGATTTCACAGTAAGACACCAGACACTCCAAACAGGACTTCACAGCTTTGAGTTTTCTCCCAGTGCAGACGTCACACTCCACATCTCCAGGTCCAGCAGAACACTGAGCAGGAGCAGCAGCCTGGATTCTGGTCTTCCTAAATTTCTCCACCATTTCAGCAATCAGAGGGTTTTTGTAGAGGACAGGTCTGGGAGTGAAGGTGTGTTTGCACAGGGGGCAGCTGTAGACTTCTTTCTGATCCTCCTGATCCCAGCAGCCCTTAATGCACCTCATACAGAAGTTATGTCCACAGGGAATAGTCACTGGATCCTTCAGCAGATCCAGACACACTGGACATGTGAAAGACTCTTCCTCCTGAGAAATCGCCTCCGCCATTTTCTATCTCTCACACACACCAACACACACTCTGAGAAGCAGCAGCAGAGTGAGAGTTGAGTTTCGTTTCTGTTTTGCTTCATCAGAACTCTCAGGAGGAGGACAGGTAGGCCAGGTGGGGGAGGGTGGGGATGAGGGAGTAGCCAATCAGATGCCTGTGTGTCTGAGTCAGAGACTGGAAAAGGGGTTGGATCAGATTTATATGAACTGAAGTGGACTCAACACACTGTGATCATGCGCAGTTATAAGGTAAATTCTGTGTTGATAATCTAAGGACAGAGTTATCAGTGTGAATCTCAGTGGTGAGTTGTTTTCTGGAGTCTTGACTGAGTCTCTGCAGTTCAGATCAGTGTTGTGTTGAGAGCCATCTGGTCTGGTGTTAAAGCATCACCGGTCTGTGGTCATCCAGTAATGACCAGGCAGCAGACCAGTGTGCTTAATTTGACTGTAATTATACAGAGAGGCAGCAGAGATAGATTCAGACACAGCTCATGTGAGGATGTGGAGATATGAGAACAGCTCTCATGTGAGGATGTGGAGATATGAGAACAGCTCATGTGAGGGTGTGGAGATATTAAAACAGCACTCATGTGAGGGTGTGGAGATATGAGAACAGCACTCATGTGTTCTGGTAAAAGCCATGTTTCAACATGCCTCAGATGGCTGGCTTTTCAGACACAGAACATCAAACCGGTTTTGCAGGTTCATCTGTTAACAGATTGTTTTGTATATACAGTAAGGGGAATCAAGGCCCTGATTTAATAACACACATACTGATCTAATGTGATGTGATATGAAGAGATTTATATTGGGGGTTAGTTTATGTTATGACCCCCTGTTTGACGCGTTTCCTCTCAGTGCACAGGCAAGGTGGCTTTCAACACAAGTCTGTTTTGTTAGTTTGAATAGTGTACACGATTACTGGTGTGCTGTGTTACCAACACAAGAGAAAGTATGCCATAGTTCCAGAACAACTTCACTGATGATTGAACAGCACAACTAACAGCAGAGACATCTGGTTTTATAGTACTGACGGTCAGCTAGTGGTGATGTGGTTCCCTGATATGCTGCACAGCTCTCACTCAGCTTTCCAGCAGCACCTCTTTTTATTTTAACCCATAAAAAAACACAAAATGTTCTGCTACTGAAAGTATTGTTCAGGGGTTACTTAGATATTGTAGTTTGAGTGATATTTTCATTCACTTACAGCCACATTACACCTTGAACACATTATTTTTCTGATAACAGAATGCCATGTCATCCATAACCCGAATAATCCGAACAATCGGTTCTACCTTGCACAAGTTGTTGCAGCCAGACCTTGTGAAAAATCTCTGTAATTCTCCTTTAAAATTCATCACCAAGCGCTACCACCCTACAGCCCCATCGCCATCAGTCTCACAGACATTCATCAGCTATTTTGCACATAAAACACCAACACTGTTGAAGAAACCATCAGAAGTCATCAGAAGATACATTATGTAAGGCCCAATCCAAAACATGCATTCTGCATGCAAGCCTTCTGGGTTCAGTCAAGGTAGTCAAACAAAACATGTACAATAGGCTGACTAGTCTCACGAAGATTATTGATATAGGGAGAGTAAATGTGGACTGCACTTGGGGGTCCAGAGATTAATTGCTACAACCCTCCCCCCCTCCCCACTCCACTCAACCTCCCAGTAGTGTTCAGACACACCCTCTCTACTAGTACATGACGCCACCAATCAAATCTCTCTGGATGATCAGGATATGACTGATATCACCCTCCTGTTCCCCTCAGACAGATGGAGGTTTCTGTGTGCTGTGTTTGGATCCAGTGTGAAGTGACAGGAGTCTGATGGATGAGAAGATAAACTTAGACTTGTTTTTTGAAACTCAAAATGAATTCCCTGATATTTGATGCTTGAAGTTTATTGGGTGACCTGGTGATAATGGCCTGGCGATAATGCAATGGGGGTGCATGTGCATTGCTGTACAAGTGGCAAAGTGAGCCGTTCAGGTGTGATAGAGACACTAAGTGGGCAGCGCCAGGCCAAAGTTCATTTGCATCTGCACCCAGACACACCTGTGCAGTTTGTTTATTTGTATCTGCACCCAGACACACCTGTGCAGTTTGTTTATTTGCATCTGCACCCAGACACACCTGTGCAGTTTGTTTATTTTAAGTTCAGGGTTCTTGACAGAATACCGGCGGTCATGAAACACAATAATAACAGGCAGTGCAGAAGATGCCCCATTAAAATAGGCCTTTTACAGTTACTGCCTGAGGGTAGAGTGCACTATATGGTGCTTCTATTTTTATCTATACCACAAACCTTTTTATTGTGTCATAATAATGTACACAATATTGTACATTATTCATACATCCCTTTATTCTCACCTAAGGAGGACTGGAGGTGTGAGGGGAGGTGGTGGGTTGTGAGCAAAGTTTAGCCAATGCTGTTGCTTCGGCAGGTAGACTGCAGAATAAGTTACCTGGCAGATGAAGAAGGAGGCGTGGCAAATTCCGTCACGTTCCTCCTGAACTTCCGTTTGTAAACGCCATTAATCTCCAGCTCCTCCGTGGACTCCCCAGTGCCATCCCTGGAGATGGACTGCAGCTGATCCAGGACAACTTGTCTCCATGACAACCATGCAATGCCCCAAGGTAGCAAAATGTACTTTATTTGTGCTTTAATACATACATGTACTGTAATTCCATAAGTGACCTGAAAACAGACTGACAACTGACATCATAACACTTCACAAGATGGAAATGAATATTGCAAGTGAGGCGTTTCAAATCCTGGCCAATTAAAAGCACAATTTGGAAGAATACAAGGATTTCACTCTCATTTTTTGGTGCTGCTTTAGGATTAATGCAGATTAATATTATGTTACATACAATGGCAAACAGCCATGTCACTCAAATACTCCGGGGAGGATTTCAACAACACTCAACATGGTTAAGACTTGCACACTAAAACAATAAACAAACAAACAAAAAAGAAAACGTATCAGGGATGAAAAATTTTTCAGCTAAACAGCAGTTTCAGTTTTGCAGTATTGTGTTACCTGTGAGATGGAAAGAATATGAGCATATATATTTTAGTGTGTGAGGATTAACATCAGCCGTTTAACGGCATCAGTGTTACAATAGACTAAAGGAAGATGTAATCATATTTTGAGTGGTTATTAGATAATTACTATATAACGGTACAAAAAATGTAGTGGAAAAAAATCTCCATGATTTGCCTGCAGACTGTAACGTGAAAACACGTGTCTCTAATGTGAAGGAACAGACATGCCCTTCCTTACTGTTAATCTATCGTCTTTATAATCTCACACATGCTCACGGGGAAGGACATGATCACATAACTCATCCTGTAGAGAATACTAGTGTGTGTGAGTGAGAGTGTTTGGTGTGTGTGTGTGTGTGTGTGCGTGTGTGTGTGTGTGTGTATACAGTACATGACTGATTCATGTCAATACTGGTGAATACTCCAATTGCTATTCTGTCTTATTAATGTTTATATTCGGATGATCAACAGGTTGTGCAAGGGTTGGGTCATCACGTTTTTGTCAACATCGTGGCCAGTTTCAAATACTAATGCAGATTTTCAAAACCATGATCCATGGTGTGGATGAGTACATAATGTTGTTGTTTTATAGAGCAACTATTCAATCTATAATACGCTATGGCATCACAACATGGTTCTGTAACCTGACTGTAAAACATAAAGCACAACTCCAGAATCTTGTTAAGAGGGCAGGGGAACCTACAGCACAACTCCAGAACCTTGTTAAGAGGGCAGGGGAACCTAAAGCACAACTCCAGAACCTTGTTAAGAGGGCAGGGGAAATAATGGGGACTCAGTCCCCATCCTCCTTAAGTAAGATTTGTGAGGACACAGTTAGGAAACAAGGATTTAGGATAGCCACAGACCCAACTCATGTACTAATCACACAGTACAAGCTGATGCCTCTGGGCAAAAGATACCTACTCCATGTAGGCTCACACACACACACAGTCAGAGACAGACACACACACACACTAGCGCAGGTCCATGCAGTGGTGTTGGGCTCTAGCTGAAGAGCTTGATGAAGCAGCCCTGGCAGTATGGCTTGTCGTTCTGCTCCTTGAAGGTGCCCTTGTTGAGCTGCTTGAGGCAGAAGGTGCAGACGAAGTGCTCGGGGTGGAACTTCTTGGCCATGATGGTGCTGATGCAGCGACCCGTGATGTGCCGTGATCTGTGCATGAGTGTGTGTAGCGCTACTAACCTGTAATGGGATGTGATCTGTGCATGAGTGTGTGTAGCGCTACTAACCTGTAATGGGATGTGATCTGTGCATGAGTGTGTGTAGCGCTACTAACCTGTAATGGTATGTGATCTGTGCATGAGTGTGTGTAGCACTACTAACCTGTAATGGGATGTGATGTGTGCATGGGTGTGTGTGTAACGCTACTAACCCATGATGTACTATGATGAGATGATCTGTACAGTGTGTGTGTAGTGCTAAGAGCATCTGTATGTAACTGAGTCACAATAACTTCACTGCTGATTGCTGTATACAGTGTGGGTCACAACAGCTTCACTGATGATTTAATAAATATATGAAACCCAGGGTAGAGTGTGTGAATGAATGTGGACTGGACTCTGTGCAGGAGGGTCATTGTGTCAGAGATGCTGTACAGTAGAAGGCCAGAGTTCCTGCCCTGTGATCCACATACTGGATCTGGCCACTAGAGGGAGTTGTGTCTCTTCATTACTGTGCCTGCATGAGGAGCCAGAGCCACAGAGGGACTGACACACACACACTCTCCCACATCATGTACTGATATCTGACCCCCAGACCCTCTGTTATTTATTCATAACAAACAACTATAAAAGGATTTATAATCACACATGGGTTATTGAATTGATTACATTACTCACAAAGATGAAATATATTTCGTCAACAGTAGTGATCATGTGTATTTTTATTAAAAAGTAACATCCATCATAAGATCTCATATAAATGGTGCATTTTGTATGCAAGTCTTTTGGAACAGCCATATTAGCTATGTTGCAAGTGTACATTTCATCATACATCAAACATCAACCAGAGTACAAGCTCATCAATATTCACTAGTCAACATCATGCAATGCCCCACCACCTAATCTAAAAGGGGGCATCATCAGCATTTGTATTTATAACAGCTGATTTCACCCAGAGAGTCAGACAGATGACTAGTTAGAAACGAATAGTTTCATAGTTGCAGTTGAGCTCTTGAGCTCCAAAAGAAGTGCATTAAAGTCTGTCTCAGTCTCCGTCAAGTCTGGCAAGTCAGGGGCCTTTCCCTCCAAATCCCAAAATCAAACATCACCATGTTTTTATTGTGCTCTTGTCATATAATCTCAGCTTTCCCGTTTCCCGGGACCTGCGGACTTTATACCTGCGCCCCCTACGCGGACCCCCCCGTTCCCTACGCGGCTGTCGACTGGGCCGGACTGTCCTCGCAGGATGCTCGGGGTCTGCGGCGAAGCGGTTGCCCACCCGACCCGTCTTGTAAACAAACCCCACGACGCAATGAAGGTGAAGGAGCAGCCCCATCCCGTCTCGCCCGCTCCGGCTTCATTACATGTAGATTCAGAAAGAACTGCTACAGGAGCAACCACCCGTGTGTTCCAGCAGAGGCCCAGAGGTGCAGACGCTGTAATATCTGCTGGGGTCCAGAGGTGCAGACGCTGTACTATCTGCTGGGGCCCAGAGGTGCAGACGCTGTAATATCTGCTGGGGTCCAGAGGTGCAGACGCTGTACTATCTGCTGGGGCCCAGAGGTGCAGACGCTGTACTATCTGCTGGGGCCCAGAGGTGCAGACGCTGTAATATCTGCTGGGGTCCAGAGGTGCAGACGCTGTACTATCTGCTGGGGCCCAGAGGTGCAGACGCTGTAATATCTGCTGGGGCCCAGAGATGCTGTAGGGCAATTCCATGGAAAATTAAGTTTTTTGTAACATCCATAACGCCAATAAAATGTGATGGTATGGTATGATGTGAATGATTACATGAAATTTGAGCATTTGCTATTTTTGGCTGAAGAATGTACATGAGAAAAAAATGACAAAAAATGAATGTTATCATTCACATCATACAAATGCCAAGGCATTTCACTGATGTTATGGATGTGACAAAAAGTCATTTTTCCGTGGAATTGCCCTGTAATATCTGCTGGGGTCCAGAGATGAGGGAGTGCTTTTGCTCTTTTGGTTTTCAGAGGCAGCTGCCAGATCCTTACATGTGAGTGGTGGCTTATATGTGTGCTGATGAGATGAGATGTGTTTATTGGTGTGTGTGTGTGTGTGTGTGTGTGTGTGTGTGTGTGTGTGTGTGTGTGTGTGGATGCAATAACAACTATCTGCATAGGCGTGCATACATAGACCCTAGGTGGTGCTACAGCACTAGGAAGTTTGCCCTTTATCAACGAAAATGCCCTTTTGAAACTTTTTTTTTATTATTAATATTATTAAGATTTTACTGAGGTCGGTTTTGAAATGATCTTTTGAAAACCTGAGCCATTAAAAACGACTGAAACAATGCCCCGAAATGAGCCACCTCCTTGCGCACGCACACCCGACCTATCTCTCTTCCTTTGTCACGTGAACTCGCGCGGTCGCGCGCAGGGCACGTAAGCGTCTTCAGATAGCAGGCATGGTCGCTGACAGGCTGCTTCTCCCGTGCCCCATCAGCCAGGTAACATACAGATCAAGCAAAATCTTATAGTTTGCCCTCTAAGCCCAACATGTAATAATTTTTTTGTGCAGTAAAATGTCTCATTCAGCACCAAACAAGCATTTTTGCCGACTGGTCACCTGATAAACTAGTTAGATGAAGCTAGATAAAGTTTTACGCTGTAGCCCAAATCAATGACAGATAACGTGACGACCACATACAAATAATTTCGGTAGATTTTGCAAATGTATGTGTTAAGAAGAACGTTTTCTGTTGTATATGTTTTGTTAGGCAACAATTCATTTGTGACAGAAGAAACGGGAAGTTCCCCATTACTGCCCATCTGCATTCATGTAATGTCAGTCAGTGGCCCACTATAACTCCTCGTACTGTTTGGTCTCTTTATTGTCTTACAGATCAAGTAAAATCGTACAGTTTGCCCTCTAAGCCCAACGTGTAATCATTTTATTGTGCAGTAAAATGTCTCATACAGCATCAAACAACTAAGCATTTTAGCCGACTGGTCACCTGATAAAGTTTTACGCTGTAGCCCAAGTCAATGACAGATAACGTGAGGACGACCACATAGGCTACAAATAATTTCGGTAGAGTTTGCAATTGCAAATCTATGTGTTATGACGAACGTTTTCTGTTGTATAGGTTTTGTTAGGCAACATAAATTAACACATTTTGGTCTCTTTATTGTCTTAATTGTATATTGATTTACTAATTGCAGCACAAGTCAAATTTCATTCAACATGTGCGTGTAATTTTTTTTTTTATAATGAAGTATTTCATGTGAGCTAAAAAGCTAAAAAACTGACTATCTGTATCTGGAGTCTTTACATTTCTGTCCTGTTGTATACAGTGTGCGTCACAATAGCTTCACTGATGATCCAGGATATACATAAAACCCAGGGTAGAGTGTGTGAGTGAATGTGGTCTGGACTCTGTGCAGGAGGGTCATTGTGTCAGAGATGCTGTAGAAGGCCAGAGTTCCTGCCCTGTGATCCACATACACTCCTATTCTGGAGCTGGCCACTAGAGGGAGTTTAGTCTCTCTACCACTGTGCCTGAAATAGGAGCTGGAGCTGGAGAGGTGCAGCCTCCAGGACTGGTCATTAAGTCCAAACCCACACTCAACACCCCCTCCTTTCCTGCTGATGCTTTTATATGAGACTGCTATATGAACCCCCCTACTCCACTCAACCTCCCAGTAGCAGCGTCCAGACACACCCTCTCTACACAGCACCTGTATCCACCCATCAAATCTCTCTGGATGATCAGGATATGACTGGAGCTCAGCTCTGCACTCCACCCTCCTGTTCCCCTCAGACAGATGGAGGTATCTGTATGCTGTGTTTGGATCCAGTGTGAAGTGACAGGAGTCTGATGGAGGAGAAGAGAGAAGAGGACACACTTAGACTTGTATTACAGTGTGTGTGCCTGTTTGAGTGTGTATGTGCTTGTCTGTGTGTGTATGTGCCTGTGTGTGTGTGTGTATGTGCCTGTGTGAGTGTGTATGAACTTAGACTTGTATTTGTGTATTACTTGTATTTGAGTATTATTTTGTGTGTGTGTGTGTGTGTGTGTGTGTGTGTGTGTCTGTGTGTGTGTGTGTGTGTCTGTGTGTGTGCCTGTTTGAGTGTGTATGTGCTTGTCTGTGTTTGTGTCTGTGTGTGTATGTGCCTGTGTGTGTGTGTATGTGCCTGTGTGAGTGTGTGTGTATGTGCTTGTGCTATATATGTGTGTGTATGTGCCTGTGTGTGCGTGAGTGTGTGTATGTGTATGTGTATGTGTCTGTGTGTGTGTGTGTGTGTGTGTGTGTGTGTGTGTGTATGTGTGTATGTATCTGTGTGTGTGTGTGTGTGTGTGTGTGTGTATGCGTGTGTGTGTGTATGTCCCTTCTGTGTGTGTGTGTGTGTAGGGCTGCACGATTATGGTCAAAATGATAATCACGATTTTGATCAATATTGTGATCACGATTATTCATTAATTTTAGTGACAATATCAGGGTTATTTCTGGAATATCGTGGAATTTTGGAAAGTATTTCAGACATGAAAAGTCAGGGAATTTGATCATTTTTGGTCATGAAGCATCGGGGAATTTTGTTGTAGCAGTTTTAAAAATGTACTTGCCAATATACATTAATACTAATATTTCATGCAGAATTGGTGTAAGCCTACTGCATGTCTGGTTATAAGCTTGACTGCTTGCTTGAGGAGCCCAACTTTGTTTATGCAATGTCCATTTAGTCCTCTCCCGCTCTAAAAAAGTAAAAGATTCTTGAACACTTTGTGGCTGCTCTGAAATCATTGGTCGGTAACCTTCCATACTATTCAATATATAGTAGGTCATGGATATTCAGGTTTTTTGTCAGGGAAAAGTCATGGAAATTTACATTTGACTTAGAGTGGGAACCCTTACATTTCCTCCCCTAAATTACTGCAATTATAGACTTGGCTGCAAACGAGTTTTTGTGCGTGCCAATTTGTTAGTAATTTTGGGAGACCGCGGGTGAGGGACTGCAACCGAACAGCTCAGCTGCTGAAGTGCCTCTGGGGCGCAGCAAATGAATGTCAAATACAAGCCCATTTAAACTCACGATATTCAGACTGATGCGTAAGCTACATTTGAATTATTGCTCATTCGTTTTGAGTGTTGTGTCTTGAAACACATCGTAGGTTGCACACATGTAGTCTGTAAATTACATAGGCCCTAAACAAAATCCAGCTCAACTCATTATTATAGCCGTAGGCTACATCGGAGGAAGCAAACAAGGACTAAAAGTTAACGGGCTGTATTTTCGGTCACCAGCGCATGGCGTAAAGTTCGTTATTCACCGGCGCGAAGTTGAATTCGTTATTTTGCACCTTTATTTTTTAAGCATTGCGCCCAGGGGTGTGGCAATTAACAACCTAGGGAGGGACCTGGCGCATTGTCTAAAAATCGCTATCATACACCACCTAAACCTGGTCAGAAGTCAATGGCGAGTTGTTCATATGCTATTTTAAGAGTGCATGTCAACAGTCATATTGGCAGGTGCACGCAACATCCTTCTATCATTCATGAACGCACACCAGCGCACGTCCATGCAAAGCATTACAAATTGCACGATTTCAATGGTAAACATAATTAGAATAAAGATATTACGAAATACTGTACATCTCATGATGAGTAGTTATTCACCATCATTTGCAAATTGGTAATGACGGTTAAAAGTGATTAGGGGAGAGGCGAGAGACAATGGAGCACAGCTGAAGACGCGCTGTCACGATATAAGCAACTCCTCTGCAGGATAAATGTTGTTTTATTTAGTCATTTGAGCAACATTAGGGTAAGTGTTGCTTTTTCCAGCCTATGTTTTCTATGGTAACCCATTGTCAGTCAATAGTGAAAGTAACTGCATATAACTGTCTTGTCGTTGACTGACTCCTTGGTGAAGTTAGTTTCACTTTGCCAATGAGTTCAAATAATAGACGAGTGCAAATGTGTGAAGGCTATGCTAGGTTTTTAGTAAAGCATGGTTTAAGAATGACTATTCCATACGGTCTCGCAAGCAGCCTCCTTCAAATGCGCCGTTGAATGCCAAAATACCGATGCATTTATTTGACATATCGCGCGTTGCGCCGTTAAAGGGAATGACAGATGTCATTCTCTTTGGTTTAAAATGATGTTACGCCCCAAACACACCCATATGACTGATTAAAAGACCTAGGAACACCTTGTTACGCCATGCGCTCCACTTTTGAGAACGAAACCCCTCCCAATGTGAACTGGACATCCTACTAAATTTGAATAGACTTTTGACGAGTGACGATGCACTTTAGAATGTCATGATAGGGCCCAACGTGTGTGGCGTGACCGTTGTGTGATATGTGTTTCACGTATGAGAGCCCTGCTTTGCTTATGACTTGTTCTTGGTTAAGTTCACTTCCTGACATCCGAATCCAAACAACTAGTGTTGGGAGTAATGTAATTACAGTAATGCATTGCTTTTTGCTGTAATGCAGAAATGTAAGGCATTACCAATACAATTTCAGTAATATTTTACTCGGTACAATTCTCAGTAACTGAAGTTACTTTGCTTTTTAATCCAAAATTGAGAAATGCTCAATTGGCACCAGAGAAGATTATCCAAGAATTAAAAACAGTCATTTATGCTGGCCCTGGAACTTGATTGCCTTGTTTAGATGACTGTAGAAAGGGAATTTGAGTTATCTCTGCCATTCATGCAACAGATCTAACATGGTTAGGCTATACTTCTCATTTCAAGCAGTGAGAATAACTAAAATGTTGCTTTTACAGACAAAGATCGTAGCCATTATTCTCAAACTATTTGCATTAAGTCTACACCACTGTAAGTGGAAGGAAAGGCAACCAGCAATGATGAGAACCATTTAAAGTCAACATACAATTTCACTATGGCTATATTTTACTATATTAAGTTGTGAGTGACCTTTGGGGCCTACATTGTCCCATGAGCCATAACTGCAACCATTATATTGTTCTTTTGTTAGCCTTAAGCCTAGCTCAGTCATTATGCCATACCACATCACCTCCTGCCGTGTAATGAGCTGCATTGAACACATGAAGGTCTATTGAGAACACCAAATCCATATTTCCTGTTATTTTGGTGAAAGTAATGTAAACGTAGTGTAATACCTTACAATTCAAAGACAGTAATATTGTAATGTAACAAATTACTTTGAGATGACAGTATCAAGTAATAAATAATGCATTACGCTTTTGAAGTAACTTGCCCAACACTGCAAACAACGGATGATCCGCTTCGAAGCTCTTCGCTTTCTGCTGTGACACACTTTTTGACCATAGTTTTTTTGTATAGTCTTTTAACATAATGCTACTAGTCCACAGTGCATCCAGGAAACTTCAGGCTGAGCTGTTTTTGATAGGCTACGTGCAGGCGCATGGTCAGACAGGTTTCAGGAGCACTTAGTTTTGTAGCGGAGCGTTCTATGGGTAGAGCACACATTTTTAAAAGTCGTGATCGTGATTGGAATTCAATTAATTTTGCAGCCCTATGTGTGTGTGTGTGTGTGTGTGTATATGTGCCTATGTGTGCGTGTGTGTGTGTGTGTGTGTGTGTGTGTGTGTGTGTGTGTGTGTGTGTGTGTGTGTGTGTGTGTGTGTGCATGTTTCTTTGTGTGATTGCATACAGTACATTAGTGCAGTGGTTCTTAACTGATCTTGCTTTGGGACCCACAATTTCCCATGTTTACTAAGTTGCGACCCATGTGTATGTGCCTGTGTGTGCGTGTGACGTGTATGTGCCTGTGTGTATGTGCCTGTGTGTGTGTGTGTGTGTGTATGTGCCTGTGTGTGTGCGTGTGTGTTTGTGTGTGTGTGTGCGACCCATGTATATTTTTAGCAATCAAGCGGAATACGCTGAGCTACATGGTAGGACACGTACAGTGCCTGTAGGCCTACTTGTTTAGAACTTGCTGATGTTTGGCATTACATTTGTGAAGTCTTCAACTCCTCATGTCAATTCTCAAAGTACTCGACAGGTTTGTCTTTGACAGGTGAGCTTTGTTTCCATGTGGCGTTTTCTCTCATGAGCCAGCAATTCAGTGAACACCGCACACTGAGGTTTCTGTCCCGTTTTGTCTCAATGTAAGTGAATCCATATCCTACTTCAAATATTCAGGGTTGTAGCCTACTTGCCTTTACCGCTAAAATGATGTCTAACATGACCTGTCACATAAACATTTTATATGTCATTGGCAATTACTGACAGTCTATCAAAATAAAGGTTCAATATTAGATCTGATTTTTTTTTAACTCAATACAGGAGTAAGAAACACTGCATTAGTGTATGTGTGTGTATTTGTACGTATGTACTATGTAGGTGTCTGTGTGTGTGTGTGTGTGTTTGTGTGTGTGTGTGTGTGTATGTATTTAATTCTACTTTGTGTGTGTGTGTGTGTGTGTGTGTGTCCAACTTACACTGCAAGAGCTCCTCTCTGGTCACTGGTTCAGGATAAACAGCCTGGACATCAGACACTAAAACAGAACATATCACTTCACTACCAAATAAAACTTAGTTACATATACAGTATGAAGAGAATACGTATATATTGATGACAGCACACACATTTTCAAATCACATCAGTAGAGATTGTATAAAGAAGGTTATATGGCATTATGAGTCCCCAGCTGCTTAAATCGTAAAGGCCTCCAACCTCCCACTGATGAGTGTCTTATCTTCCTTAGGAGGGTAGGGGCATGTTTAGAGTCCCTCATCTTCATTAGGAGGGTAGGGGCATGTTTAGAGGACCTCATCTTCATTAGGAGGGTAGGGGCATGTTTAGAGGCCCTCATCTTCATGGTTGGGACATGTTCAGAGGACCTCATCTTCATTAGGAGGGTAGGGGCATGTTTAGAGGACCTCATCTTCATTAGGAGGGTAGGGGCATGTTTAGAGGTCCTCATCTTCATTAGGAGGGTAGCATGTTTAGAGGACCTCATCTTCATTAGGAGGGTAGGGGCATGTTTAGAGGCCCTCATCTTCATTAGGAGGGTAGGGGCATGTTTAGAGGACCTCATCTTCATTAGGAGGATAGGGGCATGTTTAAAGGACCTCATCTTCATTAGGAGGGTAGGGGCATGTTTAGAGGACCTCATCTTCATTAGGAGGGTAGGGGCATGTTTAGAGGCCCTCATCTTCATTAGGAGGGTAGGGGCATGTTTAGAGGACCTCATCTTCATTAGGAGGGTAGGGGCATGTTTAGAGGCCCTCATCTTCATTAGGAGGGTAGGGGCATGTTTAGGGGACCTCATCTTCATTAGGAGGGTAGGGGCATGTTTAGAGGCCCTCATCTTCATGGTTGGGACATGTTCAGAGGACCTCATCTTCATTAGGAGGGTAGGGGCATGTTTAGGGGACCTCATCTTCATTAGGAGGGTAGGGGCATGTTTAGAGGCCCTCATCTTCATGGTTGGGACATGTTCAGAGGACCTCATCTTCATTAGGAGGGTAGGGGCATGTTTAGAGGACCTCATCTTCATTAGGAGGGTAGGGGCATGTTTAGAGGCCCTCATCTTCATTAGGAGGGTAGGGGCATGTTTAGAGGTCCTCATCTTCATTAGGAGGGTAGCATGTTTAGAGGACCTCATCTTCATTAGGAGGGTAGGGGCATGTTTAGAGGCCCTCATCTTCATTAGGAGGGTAGGGGCATGTTTAGAGGACCTCATCTTCATTAGGAGGGTAGGGGCATGTTTAGAGGCCCTCATCTTCATTAAGAGGGTAGGGGCATGTTTAGAGGCCCTCATCTTCATTAGGAGGGTAGGGGCATGTTTAGAGGCCCTCATCTTCATTAGGAGGGTAGGGGCATGTTTAGAGGCCCTCATCTTCATTAGGAGGGTAGAGGTGTGTTTAGAGGACCTTCAGTTCTAACCACCACAATCAATTCATTATCACAAGACAACTGCAGAAGTAATGGGTGTAATCTAGTGGTTTGGAGTAAATGATAAGGTTACTGTTTGTTAAAGCTGAATCCTAACTCCATCTCTGATCTCAGCTTCTGCTTTTGTTTGTTGTTATTGATAAATGTTAACATCTAAACTCTGGGGCCCAGCCACAACCCCCATGCCTTTATAGGTTTGACATCTGAAAGAATGTTTTAAAGATGAAAAGATTCAGTGAGACTATCATTCCGTTGCTAGACCCCAGATATAAATCCATGGAGGCTGTTATAATCAGAGAGTAAAGACTGTATGGTGGCAGCGCCTCCTTACTGTCTGTTCTTCTGACTGGGAGTTCAGGATCAGTATCTGGGAACGAACACAGAGACACTCATTCACCCAGGATCAACAAAACAAACAAACGCACATCTTCCGTTGCATATTATAATTTTGTGTGTACTCTACTCTTTGGGAAATGTAACTTAATGACAGACTCACATTCTAAAGACTGGATGATCTTGATTTGTGCCACTGTTGAGAGACACAGAACATACAGAGTCAAATTAATCCATAACTGTTTGAATATAACAGTGTGTTGTAAAAATTCATGATTGTGCCCATTCTAGGTATTTGTCAAACCTGTTGCAGATATCTTGGCTACTTCCTGCTTGAAGATGCCATCCAGTTTCTCCTCCAGCTGCACCTTCACTGCAGAGACAGATTCCTTCACAGCCTCAAAAGAGAAACTTTGGCTGAAGGTTATGCTGGGTAAGTCTTTAGAGCGAGGAGAATCTTGGAAGGATGGAATATTCTACGGAGAAAAATATAAGAGTTGAGACAGTTTATTATGAAGGTCATGCTGGTACAACTGTACTGCAAGGAGCACCAGTGACTGGCAACATTCTGCAGAGAGAAACACAAAAGGTGAGACAGGCCACCTGAATATTCAGTCAGGGCTGTTTCCCCAAATGCTGCAGACATAATGAAGTTCATCAGTTGGTTTAGTGTATGTGTGTAATTATGCATTAGTATGTTGAAGTGTGTGTACATGTTAGATACATACTGTACATACTGCATGTAAAGCAATACAATCTATTTGTTACCTCATCACACATCATACAGCTCACATACAGATTTTTATTCCACATTGTTGGTGATCGGACATATGTCATACTGTATATTTCACAGAAAGCTATCAACTCAATACTTTGTCTTATTCTTTACATTTATTTTCAGTTTCAGGAGTGCAGATCAAATGTACCTTGAGGAAATGGATGTGATCCTCTGTGTGTGAAAGCTGCTCCAGCTCAGCATCTCTCCTCTTCAGCTCAGCAATCTCCTGCTCCAGTTGCTTCAGGAGTCCTTCAACCCGACTCACCTCAGCCTTCTCCTGAGCTCTGATCCGCTCTGTCACCTCAGAGCGCCTTCTCTCAATGGAGCGGATCATCTCAATAAAGATCCTCTCACTGTCCTCCACTGCTGTCTGTGCAGAGCTCTGTTAGGAGACACACAAAGAGGAGGGCAGGAGACACACAGAGGGAGGTGAAGCTGAAAGTGTTTCATGGTGTCAGTGGTTCTTTGTGTGCTGTAGAGATGGCAGCAGAGGCACAGTTACTCACTGGGCTCACAACAATCATGGCCCAAGGAGGTGGAATTAGAACTTGATACTGCTAATGTTGACTCTTTCATCCCACTCAGCAGTAATATCACAGACTTAATTTAACCCAAGAAATATAACTCTTTACAGGACTGCCAATTTTGACCCCAAGAATTAAGCATTAATGTTATTGATTTTGCAGCTGAATTACTAATGTCTATTGATTTTGCATGTGTCTGCTATTATATCCATCATTAAGCAAAAGGATAAAACTAATTCTGAGTATTGATGTTATGGGTATCCATGATCTGTGATATTAATGACAATAACATTTGAAAGATGAAACCTTCATCAGTCTGCTGTTATCTTCTCACCTTGAGAGTCTCCACAGCCTTCCTCAGCTCCTGCAGCTCCTTCTCTCTCTCCTGGATTCTCTGCTGGAATCTCTTCTGGGTCTGCCCCAACTGCTTCTGTTCATAGAAATACAGACAAACTCAACTATGCTTCCTATTTATTTATCAAAACAATGATTACAAATAGCCCATAGCTATTTCTTGATGGACAGGTAATATAAACAACATGAACACTTTTCAGTTGGAGAACTGGTTTAAAGCATTAAACACAAATCAAGCTGGGTCAGAACCTGTATATCGGACCCTTTATGCCGTATCGCATTCAGATTGATGCTGCCAATCAATCAATCAATCAGATTTATTTATATAGCACATTTAAACATGACTTGCATCAACCAAAGTGCTTTACAGAGACCGGTGGGAAGCAAACATATAACATATAACATATAACATATAAAACAGAGGCAGGCCATACAGATACACATCATAAAGCAGACCATACAGATACACATCATAAAGCAGGCCATACAGATACACATCATAAAGCAGACCATACAGATACACATCATAAAGCAGACCATACAGATACACGGAAGAGACAACAGTACAAGCAGGGCTCCGGTCAAGATAAATCGGGAAACGCTAGAGAGAAAAGGTATGTTTTGAGCTGGGATTTAAAAGAGTCAACTGAAGGGGCAAATCTGATGGAGGTAGAGATGCTGTTCCACAGTTTGGGGGCTGCAACAGCAAAGGCACGGATTGTGCCTGGATTGTGAGTTCTTTAATGAGAACAAGAGTCTGCAAAAAAATCAGTAAACTTTAAGAACTATAATGTTCTTGTTAAATACAAACACATTATTTGTGTATCAGACCTTTCAAATACAACGAAGACACAAGTGTAGCTCCAGTACTCACCTGTTTGTTTTTCCATTCTGCAGCAGCTGTGACTGTGTCATGGCCTTTATGTTCGTCCATCGTGCACAGGTAGCAGATACAAATCTGATCAGTACGACAAAATATTTCGAACACCTTCTTATGTTCAGAGCAGATCCTCTCCTGTAGCTGGCCTGTGGCATCAATCACTGAGTGGTTTCTTCCTGGATTTAGTTCATTGTGAGCTTTTAAGTGAGTTCCACAGTAAGACAACAGACAATCCAGACAGGACTTCACGGCTTTGAGTTTTCTCCCAGTGCAGACATCACACTCCACATCTCCAGGTCCAGCAGTAGATAGAGCAGGAGGGGTAGCGTGCATTCTGGTCTTCCTTAGTTGTTCCACTAGCTCTGCAAAAACATTGTTTTTGTTTAAAACGGGTCTTGGAGTGAACGTCTGTCTGCATTGAGGGCAGCTGTAAACTCCCTTCTGGTCTTCCTGGTCCCAGCAACCCTTAATGCAGCCCGTGCAGTAATTGTGTCCACAGTGAAGAGTCACTGGATCCTTCAGTAGATCCAAACAAATCGAGCACATTAAAATGTCTTCGTTACTTGAAATCGCCTCTGCCATTTTCCTTACGTGCTAACAAACACTAGCCTACGAGAAGCTGCTGAGTAACAATTTTCTTTCACTTTCGTTTCTTCTGAGTGTTCACAGCTTCCTTGTTGCGTGCAGAACGTAAAGTGCCAGCCCACTTTTGTTAATCATGAATAATTAATAACATGACAAGCTGCAAACATGATGTGACCTATTATAAAATACTAACATGAGCTGCATAGCCTACATCTCTAATGTATTGCTTTAATTGTGAGTTTCCCGTGGATAAGGAAAAGTGAAAACTTCCCAAATATGAAAGGAAAGGAAATTAAACTCTAAAATACTTTCCCGTCAAACTACATAATTGGAAAAAAGTAGATTTGGCCTATCGAAATTCGGGACGCATTCATGTAAAGCCACCGATTCAGAAGTGACAAAATGCATGGGCAGACGGGCGCAGGGCAGCTATTCATAGTTGGATATCAGCTGTGATGGTGCTGCCATCTAGTGGAGATATGCTGTACTATGTGCCTCAAAGTCTGCACAGCAAGGAGTAAAAAGAGCTGTACTGTAGGAGCCAGGCATAAATCAAGACTGAGGTTATATTCATGTGTGTATTTTAGTGAGTCTATTTAGTTTTGTGTCATAAGTATTTTCTGTTAGGTATAATACAAATGTTTTCACTCTGTGAACTCAAGTCTGAATATAGTCAGACACACGTAAAGAAATCAGCATTACAGCCCATTGCAGGAAAAAGGCCAAGACAAGTAGGCGTCCTGCAGATTTAATTACACATATATAATAATAATGCTGTAATACCCAGTCATGTCAACAGGTGGCAGTTTTGTGATCTGGAGAAGTCGTGGGCATCAGCAGCATTTGTATTTCTAACTGCTGATTTCCCCCAGAGCCAGACAGATAACAGACAGATGGAGGCGTCTGTGTGCTGTGTGTGGAAACAGTGTGAAGTGACAGGAGTCTGATGGAGGAGAAGAGAAAACTGGATGAACTTACATTTGAAACTCAAAACCAATTCCCTGATATTTGCTGTTTGAAGTTCATTGGGTGTTTTTTGACAGCTATATGACCTGGTGATAACGGGGTGCAAGTGCATTGCTGTACAAGTGGTAAAGTGAGCCATTCAGGTGTGATAGAGGCACTAAGTGGACAGCGCCAGGCCAAAGTTCATTTGCATCTGCTCCCAGGCACACCTGTGCAGTTTGTTTATTTGTGTCTGCACACCTGTGCAGTTTGTTTACTTGTATCTGCACCCAGACACACCTGTGCAGTTTGTTTATTAATATCTACACCCAGACACACCTGTGCAGTTTGTTTATTTGTATCTACACCCAGACACACCTGTGCAGTTTGTTTATTTGTATCTGCACCCAGACACACCTGTGCAGTTTGTTTATTTTAAGTTCAGGGTTCCTGACAAAATACCAGCGGTCATGCAACACAATAATAACAGGCAGTGCAGAAGATACCCAATTAAAATAGGCCTTTTACATGTACTGCCTGAGGGTAGAGTGCACTATGGTGCTTCTATTTCTATCTATACCACTCTATCTATACCACAAACCTTTTTATTGTAAAATAATGTATACACAATATTGTATAGTCATACATCCCTTTATTCTTACCTAAAGAAGACTGGAGGCGTGAGGGGAGGTGGTGGGTTGTGAGCAAAGTTAAGCCAATGCTGTTGCTTCGGCAGGTAGACTGCAGAAAAAGTTACCTGGCAGATGAAGAAGGAGGCGTGGCAAATCCCGTCACGCTCCTCCTGAACTTCCGTTTGTAAACGCCATTAATGTCAATAGTGGTGAATACTCCAATTGCTATTCTGTCTCATTAATGTTTATATTTAGTTGATTAACAGGTTGTGTAAGGGTTGGGTCATCACCTTTTGTCAACATCGTGGCCAATTTTCAAATACTAATGTGGATTTTCAAAACCTTCAAGCAAGATTCACCATACGGACAATTCTTCACAGAACACAAACTCCACACGTGGGAAATCAACAAGCAGATTTCATAAAAGTTACACTCAGCCAGTGAGCATCAAACCTTTCATATTAGTAACAAACATATTTACAGTGTTGTGTCAGCCATGAATACTCCTCATGATCAAAACCTTCCTTGACAATCAGTAGAAAACTCAGTCAGAGAGCAGAGACCACAGATCATCTCGGATGGGGAACATTACCTGAATAAACATCTCCACACAGCACCGCACCACCGCAATTTGCTATTGGTTGTTTGCTGAAGATACCTCTTCACACAACCACATCCTGAATCAACATGCACACACACACACACACACACACACACACACACACAGCAATTCTTATCACAGTCTCAACACATGCTCACACACACACACACAACACATGCCCACAGACACACAACTAGGGTGACCATTCATGTCCGGGCAGTCTGGCTTCCAAGCCCTTTGTCACACACACACACACACACACACACACAGTCAGAGACAGACACACACACACACACACTAGCGCAGGTCCATGCAGTGGTGTTGGGCTCTAGCTGAAGAGCTTGATGAAGCAGCCCTGGCAGTATGGCTTGTGGTTCTGCTCCTTGAAGGTGCCCTTGTTGAGCTGCTTGAGGCAGAAGGTGCAGACGAAGTGCT
>NW_027468848.1:10167507-10177507 GCF_046254945.1 Alosa pseudoharengus
TCCGATAACGGTGCTAAATCGATACTTTTAAAACGGTGCCGGTGCCAAAACGGTGCCTGAACCGGTACTTTGTCTTTAAAATAAAATGTTCTAAAGCATGAATTGCTTTTTATTGATAAGACAAATTGGAACATGGAATTGAACTGTTATATTTAATTTGCTATCAATATCTCTATGCATAATACATTTAAATGTTAAAACAGCTTGCCATGCATGCACACACAATGGTAAGCTCTGCTTTCAAGTTTATACAGTGTAGGCGACTTGCCATAAGGTACGCTTGCCATGGAACTGCCCGGTCATGGACAACGGCATTTGCAAGCAACCAAATCTAACGTCAAGGGACTTTGCTTTCAAGTTCATTCAGTGTGTTCCCAAATTCTTCAAGACACCATAACACGCAATCATTTTAAACATGTTACATAAAATGCCGGTGTTGAAGTGTTTAGATTCCCAGCGCTAGGCATTTTAACAGCAACTATGCGCTAACAGGCTACCCCGTCAGAGCAGCTTAATTAGCGATAACGTACGGAGATGATTCTGTAGCCTCTTTGACAGTTCAGGGATATCAATGCAGAGGTATGTAACCTACATACGGTATTTGTGTTTTTGCAAGCTAACTTTTAGCATGATCTTCATATTCATTGTGATGCTATATGGGCCTCATGCACATGAAAGGTCATGTATGTTGTTCGGAACACACCGTGAAATAAAGTTTTCACAGTAGAACTTTGCTGATAACATTTCAAATAAATGCCAGTTAGCACATTAGCAAGATTATTGTGTAAAGTATACTGTTGATGTTGTTTCATAGCCTTTTGCTTGTGTGTAGTTAGGCCTACTGCTAGATTTTGACTAGCCTGGCCTTGGCCTGTCCAGAGAGTCTGGTTTCCAGGCTAGATTTTGACAGGAGCTTGTGATATTGGCTAGCCTACTTGGCATGGGGTCATGCAAGCTGTCAAACACTGTCCAGTAGCCTGGTGCACCCCTCTGCTTTAAGCTTATACATCTAGTGTTTATGTTAGCTAACTGTATCTGGATGTGTTGCTATCAGAGCAAGACGTTAGAGATGGTGCATGATGTGTAGTGATGCCTCGTATTTAAAAAAAAAAAAAACGTGAGACTTAAGCGGCACCGAAATGAGGCACCGAAATCCACGTTGTTATTCGATGTAGTTACTACCGTTTGCGTCGGCACCGGTGCCATATTAGAACCGTGTTTCGGTGCCCAACCCTATTAGGAGGGTAGGGGTGTGTTTAGAGGCCCTCATCTTCATTAGGAGAGTAGGGGCATGTTTAGAGGCCCTCATCTTCATTAGGAGGGTATGGGCATGTTTAGAGGACCTCATCTTCATTAGGAGGGTAGGGGCATGTTTAGAGGACCTCATCTTCATTAGGAGGATAGGGGCATGTTTAGAGGCCCTTCAGTTCTAACCACCTCAATCAGTTCATTATCACAAGACAACTGCAGAAGTAATTGGTGTAATTTAGTGGTTTGGAGTCAATGATAAGGTTAATGGCGTTTACAAACGGAAATTGCGGGAGGAGCATGACGGAATTTGCCACGCCTCCTTCAATCAATAAGTTGCAGCATCGGCGTCACTCCACTTGCAACCCACCACCTCCCCTTACGCCTCCCGTCTTCCATAGTTCAAGAATAAGGGATTGTATGGC
Source organism: Alosa pseudoharengus (assembly GCF_046254945.1). Lineage (NCBI taxonomy): Eukaryota > Metazoa > Chordata > Actinopteri > Clupeiformes > Clupeidae > Alosa > Alosa pseudoharengus. The sequence continues at coordinate 10,169,181 of NW_027468848.1, forward strand.
AGCATCCTGCCCGACTCCTGCCTGCACAGTTGACTCCTGCACGATCCCGCAAATCACTTCAGGACCCTGGCCAGAGACTTCGCCAAACATGCTTTTCTATTATGCTATTATATCTTTTGCAAATTACGGAATGTGAACTAGTCAACAAGGTATATTATTGAAAATGTGAACTAGTGAACTGTTTGTTAAAGCTAAATTCTAACTCCATCTCTGATCTCAGCTTCTGCTTTTGTTTGCTGTTATTGATACATTTAAAGATCTAAAGGACCTTAATTTCAAACTCTGGGGCCCAGCCACACCCCCATGCCTCTATGGGTTTGACATCTGAAAGAAGGTTTTAAAGATGAAAAGATTCAGTGCAACTATCATTCCGTTGCTAGACCCCAAATGTAAAGCCTTAGAGGCTGTTAGAACCAGAGAGTAAAGACTTACTGGTTGGTGGCAGCGTCTCCTTACCGTCTGTTCTTCTGACTGGGAGTTCAGGATCAGTATCTGGGAACCAACACAGAGACACTCATTCAGCCAGGATCAACAGAACAAACCAACACACATCTTGCTTTGCATATTATGTTGTGTGTACTCCTCCTTTTGGGAAATGTTTGTTTTTTAACATTTGTGACGGGCCTGTTAGCTCTGGAAGGAAGTTTTATTTCAGCAGTAAAAGGGAACGTGACTTATTGACAGACTCACATTCTAAAGACTGGATGATCTTGATTTGTGCCACTGTTGAGAGACACATACAACATAGAGTCAAATGAATCCATAACTGTTTGAACATTACAGTGTCTTATAAAAGTAGTTCATAAGTGTGTCCATTCTAGAGGTTTGTCCAACCTGCTGTAGATATCTTGGCCACTTCCTGCTTGAAGATGCCATCCAGTTTCTCCTCCAGCTGCACCTTCACTGCAGAGACAGATTCCTTCACAGCATCAAAAGAGACACTTGGGTTGATGGTCATGCTGGGAGAGCAAGGAGAGTATCGGAATGATGGGATGTTCTACAGAGACAAATATAAAAGAGAGTGTTGCGAGTGTGAGTCATTCTGGTTGGAACTGTTCTGCAAGGAGCCCCAGTGACACAACATTCTACAGAGAAAAACACAAAAGGTGAGACAGGCCATCTGAATATTCAGGGCTGTTTTCCCAAATGCTGCAGACATAATGAGTTAAATCAGTTGGTTTAGTGTGTGTGTAATTATTCATTTGTGTGTTGAAGTGTGTGTGCATGTTAGATACATACTGTACACACTGCATGTAAAGCAATACAATCTATTTGTTACCTCATCACACATCATACAGCTCACATACAGAGTTTTATTCCACACTTGGTGTTTGGACATATGTCATATATTTCACAGAAAGCTATCAGCTTTCTTATTTTTTACATTTAATTTCAGTTTCAGGAGTGCAGATCAAATGTACCTTGAGGAAATGGATGTGATCCTCTGTGTGTGAAAGCTGCTCCAGTTCAGCATCTCTCCTCTTCAGCTCAGCAATCTCCTGCTCCAGTTGCTTCAGGAGTCCTTCAGCCCGACTCACCTCAGCCTTCTCCTGAGCTCTGATCAGCTCTGTCACCTCAGAGCGCCTTCTCTCAATGGAGCGGATCATCTCAGTAAAGATCCTCTCACTGTCCTCCACTGCTGTCTGTGCAGAGCTCTGTTAGGAGACACACAAAGAGGAGGGCAGGAGACACACAGAGGGAGGTGAAGCTGAAAGTGTTTCATGGTGTCAGTGGTTATTTGTGTGCTGTAGAGATGGCAGCAGAGGCACAGTTACTCACTGGGCTCACAACAATCTGGCCCAAGAAGGTGGAATTAGAACTTGATACTGCTAATGTGTCTGCTATTATATGCATCATTAAGAAAAAGGATGAAACTAATTCTGAGTATTGATGTTATGGGTATCCATGATCTGTGATATTAATGACAGTAACATTTGAAACCTTCATCAGTCTGCTGTTATCTTCTCACCTTGAGAGTCTCCACAGCCTTCCTCAGCTCCTGCAGCTCTTTCTCTCTCTCCTGCATTCTCTGCTGGAATCTCCTCTGGGTCTGCACCAACTGCTTCTGTTCATAGAAATACAGACAAACTCAACTATACTTCCTATTTATCTATCAAAACAATGATTACAAATAGCCCATTGCTATTTCTTGATGAACAGGTAATATAAACAACATGAACTCTTTTCAGTTGGAGAACTGGTTTAAAGCATTAAATACAAATCAAGCTGGATCAGAACCTGTAATATCGGACCCTTTATGCCGTATCACATTCAGGTTGATGCTGCATATCAATGTTTAACAGGTTATACAACATTTTGCACTTTGCACCTGCTAATGATTTCCTGGATTGTGAGTTCTCTAATGAGAACAAGAGTCTGCAAAAAATCAGTAAACTTTAAGAAGTATAATGTTCCTGTTAAATACAAACACATTATTTGTGTATCAGACCTTTCAAATAAAATGAAGACACAAGTGTAACTCCAGTACTCACCTGTTTGTTTTTCCATTCAGCAGCAGCTGTGACTGTGTCATGGCCTTTATGTTCGTCCATTGTGCACAGATAGCAGATACAACTCTGATCAGTAAGACAAAATATTTCTAAAACTTTTTTATGTTAATAGCAGATCCTCTCCTGTAGCTGGCCTGTGGCATCAACCACTAAGTGTTTTCTCGGGTTTGCATCATTGTGAACTCTGAAGTGGATTTCACAGTAAGACACCAGACACTCCAGACAGGACTTCACGGCTTTGAGTTTTCTCCCAGTGCAGATGTAGCAACCGCAAATATTGTTTTTGTTAAAAATGTTGATTGTTTGTTCATGACAGTAGAAAGGGTAAAATTACAAATAGTAGAATGGATTAGGAAAAGAAAGATTACTAACCTGTAATAGAACAAGGGGAAAATATTTATTTTTGAAAAGTACTTTCTGACCTATGACCTCTGTGGGAACGTCAACTGTGCTTCACTCCTGCGCTATTCAGATGCATAGCTGATGGAGATTGGAGTGAGCACGATTTATTCACCTGTTGCCATTTTCATATATGTTCACAGGTAAGGGGCTTGAAACCATGTTAGAAGTTAATAGTAAGTAGATAACTAGATGAGATACAGATAAATACTCATGGTTGTTTTGGTTGTTGCTATATTTTGAGTTTAATGCGGGTGGGAAATGCACTGTGTTGACATGACTAAGTGAGATTAGACGGTAAGGAATATGTTGTTACCAGCGTGTCCGCTAGCATGTAATATCTTCTAGAAGCAGGTATATGTACTACTATTGTGAGGTTTCACTCTTTCTCTTATGTTATTACCGTTTCTGTTACAATTTGTATAAATGATTAATGAGTGTCCTGTAAAGAAAATGTGAATAAGCTCGCGTGAGTTCGCTACTAAGCATGCTATTCCAGTAGCCCACTATTAACGTTACTTGAAGCTACAACGGTAGCAATGTGGTGTGTGCTATAAGTGCCATGTAGCTTACACTCGCACTACACGTGCAGGCCCACGCACACACAGACACGGTACACAATAATGTTATGATGTTTGACTGTTTTCTTTATGTCTTGGATATGGGCATTAATAACTAGGCTACTGTAAGATGTTAGTGTAAATGATACAATGCATAGCGTTACGATGCAAGGGGATGATTTGGATGACTGTACTGAACTTATCAGGTCTAGTACCTTTGTTCTACACACACACGCAGGCACCCGTGTGCACTCATACATGTGCACGTGTGCACATATACACACGCACGCGCACACACACACACACACACACACACACACACCCACACTCACACCCACACAGTTTAATGACAGATATGCAGTTTAGTTTTGTGTTTGTAGGATTGCATATGTTATGATTGAGATGCATAGCTGATGGAGATTGGAGTGAGCACGATTTATTCACCTGTTGCCATTTTCATATATGTTCACAGAATAAAAGAAGTAAATGTGTTGCCGCCTCCTGTGAGTCATCCTTGGGGTAAAAGTGTAACACAGACATCACACTCCACATATCCAGGTCCAGCAGTAGATAGAGCAGGAGCAGCTGCCTGGATTCTGGTCTTCCTAAATTTCTCCACCATTTCAGCAATCAGAGGGTTTTTGTAGAGGACAGGTCTGGGAGTGAAGGTGTGTTTGCACAGGGGGCAGCTGTAGACTCCTTTCTGCTCCTCCTGATCCCAGCAGCCCTTAATGCACCTCATACAGAAATTATGTCCACAGGGAATAGCCACTGGATCCTTCAGCAGATCCAAACACACTGGACATGTGAAAGACTCTTCCTCCTGAGAAATCGCCTCCGCCATTTTCTAGCTCTCACACACACCAAGCACACACTCTGAGAAACAGCAGCAGAGTAAGAGTTGAGTTTCGTTTCTGTTTTGCTTCATCAGAACTCTCAGGAGGAGGACAGGTAGGGCAGGTGGGGGAGGGTGGGGATGAGGGAGTAGCCAATCAGATGCCTCTGTTTCTCAGTCAGAGACTAGAAAAGGCGGTTGGAACAGATTGATATATAGGACACAAACCACAAACTAAAGTGGACTCAACACACTGTGATCATGCACAGCTATAAGGTAAATTCTGTGTTGAGAATCTAAGGACAGTGTTAGTTGAATCTCAGTGGTCAGTTGTTTTATATCAAGAGTCTTGACTGAGTCTCTGCAGTTCAGATCAGTGTTGTGATGAGAGCCATCTGGTCTGGTGTTAAAGCATCACTGGTCTGTGGTCATCCAGTAATGACCAGGCAGCAGACCAGTGTGCTTAATTTGATGTAATCACACAGAGAGGCAGCAGAGAGATTCAGACACAGCTCATGTGAGGGTGTGGAGATATGAGAACAGCTCATGTGAGGGTGTGGAGATATGAGAACAGCTCATGTGGAGATATGAGAACAGCTCATGTGAGGGTGTGGAGATATGAGAACAGCTCATGTGAGGGTGTGGAGATATGAGAACAGCACTCATGTGTTCTGGTAAAAGCCATATTTCAGCATGCCTCAGATGCCAGCTTTTCAGACGCAGAACATCAAACTGGTTTTGCAGGTTCATCTGTTAACAGATTGTTTTGTATAGTAAGGGGAATCAAGGCCCTGTTTTCTGATAGCAGAATGCCTTGTCATCGATGATTTGAACAATCGGTTCTACGAGTTGTTACAGCCAGACCTTGAGAAACAGAGATCTATGTGAAAAATCTCTGTAATTCTCCTGTAACATTCATCACCAAGCGCTACCACCCTACAGCCCTACCGCCATCAGTCTCACAGACATTCATCAGCTATTTTGCACATAAAACACCAGCACTGTTGAAGAAACCATCAGAAGTCATCAGAAGATACATTATGTAAGGCCCAATCCAAAACATGCATTCTGCATGCAAGTCTTCAGGGTTCAGCCAAGGTCGTCAAACAAAATGTGTACAATAGGCTGATTAGCCTCATGAAGATTATTCATATATATTCCCATCAAGGTATAAAGATATCATCTCATTAGCATCTTAGTACAGCTCATAGACATGTAGTGAGCATAGAATACTCTCATCAAGGTGTAAAGATATCATCTCATTAGCATCTTACAGTTCATAGTGCACATGTAGTAAGCTCATCAAAGAATTTCTCCCCCAGTAGTTCATGTATGGTGTGGTGATGTGTGTGACAGCAGAGGTCCAGAGGTGCAGATGCTGTGATGGTCGCTGTGGTCCAGAGATGTGTGAAAGGCTTCAGTCTGATGTTCTCAAAATCAGAGATTCATGGGCCCAGCAGCCAGACCCATACATGTGTGTGGTGTTTAATATGTGAGGTGTTGAGATATGGTGTGTTTTTATAGGTGTGTGTGTGTGTGTGTGTGTGTAGATGTAGAGCAGAGTTCCTGATGATGTAACAGGTCAGGAGTGGCAGGGGGCCAACAAACTCTGTGGTGATCAAGGTACAACTCAACTTAGACATCATTTTAAAAAGCATTAATGCTGCAGTTGGCAATATATTTCACTGAAACCGACACTATGCTCCAACAGAACAACATAAATCAGTCAGTTTTAGAAAAAAACCTTCACCTTCTACTTCCACCTAGAGCCTGTTATTTGTTTTGCAAAAATCCACAGCTCCCAGTTCTGGTCCAATCAGAGCAGGGCTGTGTGACATCTGACTGTCAATCACAGTCTGGTGCGCACTGACGAGCACAAACTCGATGAGAGGGTGCTCGGTGGTAGTGGGGGAGGGGCATAAGACATTTTGGCTAAGTCCCCTCAATCTGTCAGACTTGCCAACTGCAGCTTTACAACAGAGGCACAGTGTGTGTGTGTGTGTGTGTGTGTGTGTGTGTGTGTGTGTGTGTGTGTGTTTGTGTGTGTGTGTGTGTGTGTGTGTGTGTGTGTGTGTGTGTGTGTGTGTGTGCGTGTGGTTGTGTGCAGCTTCCAAATGCTGCACTTGTGACACTTGATATGTTTGGGTGCTTGCATAAATATCTGGTTTCTGTAAGCATGTGGGTCACATCTGCTCCACAGGTAAAACCCAGGGAGAGTGAATGTGGACTGAACTTGGGGGTCCAGAGATTAATTGCTACATAACCGCCGCCCCCCCCCCACTCCACTCAAACTCCCAGTAGCGTTCAGACACACCCTCTCTACTCAGTACATGAGGCCACCAATCAAATCTCTCTGTATGATCAGGATATGACTGGAGCACAGTTGTCCTCTCCACCTCCTGTTCCCCTCAGACAGATGGAGGTTTCTGTGTTTTGATCCAGTGTGAAGTGACAGGAGTCTGATGAATGAGAAGATAAACTTAGACTTGGTTTTTGAAACTCAAAATTAATTCCCTGATATTTGATGCTTGAAGTTTATTGGGTGACCTGGTGGTAATGGCCTGGACATAATATATGTGCATTGCTGTACAAGTGGTAAAGTGAGCCGTTCAGGTGTGATAGAGGCACTAAGTGGGCAGCGCCAGGCCAAAGTTCATTTGCATCTGCACCCAGACACACCTGTGCAGTTTGTTTATTTGCATCTGCACCCAGACACACCTGTGCAGTTTGTTTATTTGTACTGTATCTGCACTCAGACACACATGTGGAGTTTGTTTACTTGTATCTGCACTCAGACACACCTGTGCAGATTGTTCATTTGTATCTGCACTCAGACACACCTGTGCAGTTTGTTTATTTGCATCTGCACCTAGACACACCTGTGCAGTTTGTTCATTTGCATCTGCACCTAGACACACCTGTGCAGTTTGTTCATTTGTATCTGCACCCAGACACACCTGTGCAGTTTGTTTATTTGTATCTGCACCCAGACACACCTGTGCAGTTTGTTTATTTGTATCTGCACCCAGGCACACCTGTGCAGTTTGTTCATTTGTATCTGCACTCAGACACACCTGTGCAGTTTGTTTATTTGCATCTGCACTCAGACACACCTGTGCAGTTTGTTTGTTTCAAGGTTCTTGACAGAATACCAGCAGTACTGGCCCCAGCCGTGGCGCAACTGGCTGGGGCACCTGCACTGTACGCTGGCGACCCGAGTTCGATTCCCGCCCCGTGGTCCTTTCCGGATCCCACCCCGACTCTCTCTCCCACTATTTCCTGTCATTCTCCACTGTCCTATCAAATTAAAGGCATAAAAAGCCCAAAAAAATATATACTTAAAAAAAAAAGAATACCAGCGGTCATGCAACACAATAATAACAGGCAGTGCAGGAGATACCCCATTAAAATAGGCCTTTTACAGTTACTGCCTGAGGGTAGAGTGCACTATATGGTGCTTCTATTTTTATCTATACCACAAACCTTTTTATTGTGTCATAATAATGTATACACAATATTGTAGAGTCATACATCCCTTTATTCTCACCTAAGGAGGACTGGAGGTGTGAGGGGAGGTGGTGGGTTGTGAGCAAAGTTTAGCCAATGCTGTTGCTTCGGCAGGTAGACTGCAGAATAAGTTACCTGGCAGATGAAGAAGGAGGCGTGGCAAATTCCGTCACGCTCCTCCTGAACTTCCGTTTGTAAACGCCATTAATCTCCAGCTCCTCCGTGGACTCCCCAGTGCCATCCCTGGAGATGGACTGCAGCTGATCCAGGACAACTTGTCTCCATGACAACCATGCAATGCCCCAAGGTAGCAAAATGTACTTTATTTGTGCTTTAATACATACATGTACTGTAATTCCATAAGTGACCTGAAAACAGACTGACAACTGACATCATAACACTTCACAAGATGGAAATGAATATTGCAAGTGAGGCGTTTCAAATCCTGGCCAATTAAATGCACAATTTGGAAGAATACAAGGATTTCAAGGATATCATTTTTTGGTGCTGCTTTAG
>NW_027468848.1:10185007-10212507 GCF_046254945.1 Alosa pseudoharengus
ATCTACTATTTGTTTTTATATTTCTTTTCGATTTGGCATATTTTTAAAATGTTAAACACTTGTCCCTTGGGTTCACCGTCATTTCCACACCTCTGCATAAAATGCAATCCCAGGCTCAGTATTCTAGATTTGTATACTCAGTAACCATAGCAACTGACACTCCAGAGGGATCCACATGGCTGAATGAAAGAATGATCCCAGCAGAGGTTAATACATAGGAGATATATCAAGGTAAATATGAGAAATACCGCAAGTATGTTTATTGTACGTCATTTCTGAACCGCTCATAATTCATTCCGATGGGAAAAATTCTGGATTTTTACAATTTCATTAGGTGTAATTTGAGATTATTTAATGCTAACTCTAAAACTAACACTAACAGGCTAGTCAAACATGAGATATTAGAGGGAAAGTGGGAAAATGTCATTTCCACGACCGTCTTTTCCACATCTGTCTCCATGGTAGTGATAGGTAGACAGGTTGGCTTGTTTTTGTTCGGTTGTGGAAATGAGCATTGCTTTTGCCATTGTCTGGAAAAATGTCAAAAAATACATATTATTCCATAAAAATCAGCACAGCCAACTTCAGGGCAGGTATCTAGGCATACTGGGGAAACAAATTATGCCAGTAATATTTTAATTAAAAATGTTTCATTTTCTGAAAATGTTCAGGTCCAAAAAGTACCATAGTTGGAGAATCACCCTACTACCAAAAACTTCGATTTTGCAGTATAAAGAGAATATATAATGATGACAGCACACTCAAATCACATCAGTAGAAATTGTATGAAGAAGGTTATGTGGCATTATGGGTACCCAGCTACTTAAATCTTAAAGGCCTACAACCTCCCACTGAGTCCCTCATCTTCATTAGGAGGGTAGGGGCATGTTTAGAGGACCTCATCTTCATTAGGAGGGTAGGGGCATGTTTAGAGGACCTCATCTTCATTAGGAGGGTAGGAGAATGTTTAAAGGCCCTTCAGTTCTAACCCACCACAATCAGTTCATTATCACAAGACAACTGCAGAAGTAATTGGTGTAATCTAGTGGTTTGGAGTAAATGATGAGTTTACTGTTTGCTAAAGCTGAATTCTATCTCCATCTCTGATCTCAGCTTCTGCTTTTGTTTGCTGTTATTGATACATTTAAACATCTAAAGGGCCTTCATTTCAAACTCTCTGGGGCCCAGCCACACCCCCATGCCTATAGGTTTGACATCTGAAAGAAGGTTTTACAGATGAAAAGATTCAGTGAAACTATCATTCTGTTGCTAGACCCCAAATGTAAAGCCTTAGAGGCTGTTAGAATCAGTGAGTAAAGACTTGCTTAATACTATGCTTGGTGGCAGCAGCTCCTTACTGTCTGTTCTTCTGACTGGGAGTTCAGGATCAGTATCTGGGAACCAACACAGAGACACTCATTCACCCAGGATCTACAGAACAAACTATGTTGCATATTATCTTGTGTGTTCTCCACCTTTTGGGAAATGTTTGTTTTTTAACATTTGTGACAGGCCTGTTATCTCTGGAATGAAGTTTTGTTTCAGCAGTAAAAGTGAATGCAACTTAATGACAGACTCACATTCTAAAGACTGGATGATCTGGATATGTGCCACTGTTGAGAGACACAGAACATACAGAGTCAAATTGTGTTTGAACATAACAGTGTCTTATAAAAGTAGTTCTAGAGGTTTGTCCAACCTGCTGCAGATATCTTGGCTACTTCCTGCTTGAAGATGCCACCCAGTTTCTCCTCCAGCTGCTCCTTCACTTCAGAGACAGATTCCTTCACAGCCTCAAATGAGACACTTGGGTTGATGGTCATGCTGGGAGAGCAAGGAGAGTATCGGAATGATGGGATGTTCTACAGAGACAAATATAAAAGTTGAGAGTGTGAAGGTCATGCTGGTTGGAACTGTACTGCAAGGAGCACCAGTCATGGTGTATATTGAGTCAGGGCTGTTTCCCCAGACATATTGAGTTAAATCAACTGGTTTAGTGTGTGTGTAATTATGCATTAGTGTGCTGAAGTGTGTGTACATGTTAGATACATATTGTACTGCATGTAAAGCAATACAATCTATTTGTTACCTCATCACACATCATACAGCTCACCAGGCCCGTCTGCAGGTGTACGGCCGTACGCACTGTGCGTACCATCAGGCTAATCAACAACGAGAGAGAATTTGCCCTGTGTGTGTATTCACACAAAATTGGCCTAACTTCCCAAATCTGCATAATATCCCCAGGTAAAAAAAAAACTATTAAAAGTATACTTTTTGAAAGTGTACTAAGTACCGTTTGTACTTTTTTCATCAAATCCAAGTGTAATTAAGTGTATTGAATTATGTATTAAGTGCAACTTAATACCAACTTGACTATACTTTGAGTGTAATTAGTGTGCTAAAATGGAACAACTTTTTTCAAACTTTAAGTGTTCTTAAGTACATTATACAAAAATATATTTTATGAGCATTCGAAACACAGTCGCAGTACAATTTTGTAACATCCCAAGTGTATTGGAAATGTACTTAAAAGGCATTACAATATAACTAATAATAGTGTAGTAGTGTATTTTGAATACACTCTTATCATCCTCATTTCTATTCATTTGGCATGCTTCTCTTGTACTTCCTGACTACAATAAGTGCCTTGAAAGTTTGCAGTTATGTTAATAAAAGTATAGTCTTAAGATACTTTAAGCATTATAAAGGCATGCAATTTAAGTATAATATTAGTGTGCTTCAAAATTGTACTATTGTACTATTAGTACTCTCCTACCTATTCTGTTACATGACAAATTACACTTGGATTATGAGAAAAACATTTTATTGCCATGAATGAAAACAAAACATAATATTCATCCATAACACAAGTGAAACATTTTTCTGAAAGTTAGGGATCTCTTGAGCATATCTTTTCAAGTTGGATGTGGTAACGCGATAAAACATGCATTTGGCCGTATTATATTATTTCACATGCATAGATTTTTTGAGTGGCTGTTTGGAGCGCTGGTCAGATTCCTCCTCGCTCGCAGCATTTTTTTCCATGCTTGGGGAGCAGTTTCCTCTGAGTGCACACGCGCAGAGAGAATTTGCGCGCACACATTTAATATCTACGTATGTGAAATAATATATAATATAATACACCCAAATGCATATTTCATCACGCAAGTGCTTTTTGCCACTATTGTGTCGCGATACTCTACAGCCTCATTGGTAGACCATCAATTCAAAATGCAGATTTCATGAAAAACAAAAGTTGTTTACCCTTCTAGAGGTGCCCTCTAAGCTTGAAATTGTTTACTGGACACCCAGCCTACAGCCAACAACTTAACAGTCTAACATGGCTAAATGTGTAATGCATGATCGATCATTTATTGCTTATTTGTTTGCAAAGTCTTCTGGCCCAGAAAGAAAACCATGGTGGTTACGGATCATGGCTGAGGAGGAAAGGTACAGCTGGTAGAGTTGTGCAGTGAGTGAACTTCCCTCCCAATACTAAGATGTAGGTGTACTTTGGAGTGGGTAAGACTGTCTTTAGTGGCAGGCTAGCACATACCGTTGACTTGCGCTAGCCTAGCACCTGAGAACTCTGCAATTACAGGGACTGGATGAAACGTGTTGAAAACGGTCTCCACTGATGAATATCACACTTGCTTACTTGGAAATGAGGTCTTATGTCTAAAATCCTGAACCACCCCTTTAATACTATGACTATGAAACTATACAAACAATGTATTAGGCCTACCAAAAAATATACTTTCCATAAGTACACTATATTACAACTCTAAATATTAGCAATTTAATACTCTTAAACTAAATAAACTTCTTTACCATTTAAAATACACTAACAACAAAGTACACTTTTAAAAAGTACATTACAAAAACACTTTGAATATTGCACAATAAGTATATTTAATTTCAGTACACTGAAGTTGAACTTAATAACATCTACTTTGAAGTATACTTTCTAAAAGTACACATTAAACATACTTTACATAAAGTACAAAACGTGTAAGCATACTTGCTTTATACTTCATGTACTTTAATCATATTTCTAACACACTAAAGTATACTACAGTACTTTTTTACCTGGGTCATGTTAACTGTATGACAGTAGGCTATTTACAATTTTCTGTAAAGTAAAAGTTTGTAAACACATTATGAAAATCAACTTAATGCAGAAATGTATGCATGCGTACACCTTTTGTTTGAGCAGGAGAGAGAATACGCACGTACGCATGCAACAACTACAGCATGCAACAACTACAGAATTTGTAGGCTATTCTTGTTGTTTTCTTTTACTGTCTATAGTTGCTGGTTATCAGCACACAATGTTAATTCACTAACTCAAGACTCATCATGGATATTTAAACAACGTAAACAGAAAGGATGGAGGCAGAAAAGCTAGAGGAGTAGAGGCTAGAATGCACGAGCCTAACCGGGAAACAAACAAATATCAACACATTGAAAGTTTCATTGCGTTGGGGGGGGGGGGCTTGCAGCTCACATTTTGCACTTGCAGTTTTATTACACACTGTTGGTGTTTAGACATATGTTACAGAAAGCTATCAGCTCAATACTCTTTCTTATTTTTTTACATTTAACTTCAGTTTCAGGAGTGCAGGTCAATGTTACCTTGAGGAAATGGATGTGATCATCTGTGTGTGAAAGCTGCTCCAGCTCAGCATCTCTCCTCTTCAGCTCAGTAATCTCCTGCTCCAGTTGCTTCAGGAGTCCTTCAGCCCGACTCACCTCAGCCTTCTCCTGAGCTCTGATCAGCTCTGTCACCTCAGAGCGCCTTCTCTCAATGGAGCGGATCATCTCAGTGAAGATCCTCTCACTGTCCTCCACTGCTGTCTGTGCAGAGCTCTGTTAGGAGACACACAAAGAGGAGGGCAGGAGACACACAGAGGGAGGTGAAGCTGAAAGTGTTTCATGGTGTCAGTGGTTCTTTGTGTGTTTGTGTAGAGATGGTAGCAGAGGCACAGTTACTCACTGGGCTCACAACAATCTAGCCAAAGGGTGGAATTAAAACTTTATACTGCTAATGTTGACTCTTTCATCCCCCAGACCTCAGCAGTTATATCACAGGTTTAATTTGCCAAGAATTAGAATAATTTACAGTACTGCCAATTTTGACTCTGAGGATTAAGCATCAATGTCTATCGATTTTGCATGTGTCTGCTATTACAGTATATCCACCATTAAGCAAAAGGATAAAACTAAATTAATTCTGAGTATTGATATTATGGGTATCCATGATCTGTGACATTAATGACGGTAACATTTGAAACCTTCATCAGTCTGCTGTTATCTCTTTCACCTTGAGAGTCTCCACAGCCTTCCTCAGCTCCTGCAGCTCCTTCTCTCTCTCCTGGATTCTCTGCTGGAATCTCCTCTGGGTCTGCCCCAACTGATTCTGTTCATAGAAATACAGACAAACTCAACTATACTTCCTATTTATTTATCAAAACAATGATTACAAATAGCCCATTGCTATTTCTTGATGAACAGGTAATATAAACAACATCAACTCTTTTCAGTTTAAGAACTGGTTTAAAGCATTAAACACAAATCAAACTGGGTCAGAACCTGTAATATCGGACCCTTCATTCCGTATCACATTCAGGTTGATGCTGCCATGTCAATGTTTAACAGGTTATACAACATTTTGCACTTTGCACCTGCTAATGACTTCCTGGTTTGTGAGTTCTCTAATGAGAACAAGAGTCTGCAAAAAAATCAGTAAACTTTAAGAAGTATAATGTTCCTGTTAAATACAAACACATTATTTGTGTATCAGACCTTTCAAATAAAATGAAGACACAAGTGTAGCTCCAGTACTCACCTGTTTGTTTTTCCATTCAGCAGCAGCTGTGACTGTGTCATGGCCTTTATGTTCGTCCATCGTGCACAGATAGCAGATACAACTCTGATCAGTCCGACAAAATATTTCTAAAACTTTCTTATGTTCAGAGCAGATCCTCTCCTGTAGCTGGCCTGTGGCATCAACCACTAAGTGTTTTCTCGGGTTTGCATCATTGTGAACTTTGAAGTGGGTTTCACAGTAAGACACCAGACACTCCAAACAGGACTTCACAGCTTTGAGTTTTCTCCCGGTACAGACATCACACTCCACTTCTCCCGGTCCAGCAGTAGATAGAGCAGGAGGGGCAGCCTGCATTCTGGTCTTCCTTAGTTGTTCCACAAGCTCTGCAACAACATTATTTTTGTTTAAAACAGGTCGTGGAGCGAATGTCTGTCTGCATTGTGGGCAGCTGTAAACTCTCTTCTGGTCTTCTTGATCCCAGCAACCCTTAATGCAGCCCATACAGTAATTGTGTCCACAGAGAATAGTCACTGGATCCTTCAGTAGATCCAAACAAATCGAGCACATTAAAATGTCTTCGTTACTTGAAATCGCCTCTGCCATTTTCCTTACGTACTAACAAACACTAGCCTACGAGAAGAAGCAGTTGAGCAACAAATTTCTTTCACTTTCGTTTCTGCGTGTTGCTTCCTTGTGTGCCGATCGGGGTCAAAGTGCCCGTCCATTTAGTTAATCATGACAAGCTGCATACATAATGTGACCTACTGTATTATAAAATACTAACACCAGCTGTATAGCCTATATTTCTACATTATTGTTTTCATTGTGAGTTTCCCATGGATAAGGACATATGAAAACATCCAAAATTTGAAAGGAAATTAAACTCTAAAATACTTTCCCCTCAAACTAGATAACTGAAAAAAGTAGGTTAGGCCTATCGGAATTCGGGACGCATTCATGTAAAGCCACCGATTCAGAAGTGACAAAATGCATGGGCAGACGGTCGCAGGGCAGCTATTCATAGTTGGATATCAGCTGTGATGGTGCTGCCATCTAGTGGAGATATGTTGTACTATGTGCCTCAAAGTCTGCACAGCAAGTAGTAAAATGAGCTGTACTGTATAGGAGCCAGGCATAAATCAAGACTGAGGTTATATTCATGATGTGTGTATTTTAGTGTGTTTATTTAGTTTTGTCACAACCACCTGGCTCAAAGTAGCTGTGACATTAAATGGGAGACCACACTGTAGCGATATGTTCAATAATATATAAGTTTATTTTAACATTAAAAAGATAAAGTCAGTATAGTGTATAAAAAAAAAGGATAGTGTAATGCAAAGTATGTCTAGGGGTGATCAAACAAAAGTGTAAAACGCAACGTCGGTGCGAGGAGCTACGGGCCAAGGCTCTCCCCAGCGGAGCAGCCACGGAGTGACCAGGAACCAGGCCAGAGCGTCAGAGCGTCAGAGTCAGAGGGCGTCCATTACCCATGAGGTCACCAATGGGCACACTCCATGATCTGCAAATTGGGAACAAGGCAGCACAGACGAAAGGGGCAGAGCCCAAACAGGCATTAGAAAAGGTGTAATACTGGGAATGACCAGCAGGGCCTTAACAGTTTTGTGTCATGAGTATTTTCTGTTAGGTATACCTATATGGTACAAATGATTTCACTCTGTGAACTCAAGTCTGAATACAGTCGGACACACACAAAGAAAATATACAGCATCAGCATTACAGCCCATTACAGGAAAAAGGCCAAGACAAGTAGGCGTTTGGCAGATTTACATAAAAGAACAACAACAACAAAAAATCATTATACATTTCTTTTTTCTATTTCCCCATTTCTTTATTATGGGTTTGTTGATATCTGTGAGCCCCCCACTGCTTATCTTGTGAACGTGTGTCAGCTCACATATCAGTGCTGTAATACCCAGTCATGTCAACAGGTGGCAGTGTTGTGGTCTGGAGAAGTCGTGGGCATCATCAGCATTTGTATTTCTGCTAACTGCTTTAACTGCTGATTTCCCCCAGAGAGCCAGACAGATAACAGACAGATGGAGGTTTCTGTGTGCTGTGTGTGGAAACAGTGTGAAGTGACAGGAGTCTGATGGAGGAAAACTGGATGAACTTACATTTGAAACTCAAACCCAATTCCCTGATATTTGCTGTTTGAAGTCCAGTGGGTGTTTTTTGACAGTTATATGACCTGGTGATAACGGGGTGCAAGTGCATTGCTGTACAAGTGGTAAAGTGAGCCGTTCAGGTGTGATAGAGGCACTAAGTGGGCAGCGCTGTTCAGGTGTGACTAAGTGCACTAAGTGGGCAGTAGTTTGTTTATTTGTATCTGCACCCAGGCACACCTGTGCAGTTTGTTTATTTGTATCTGCACCTAGGCACACCTGTGCAGTTTGTTTATTTGCATCTGCACCCAGACACACCTGTGCAGTTTGTTTATTTGTTTCTGCACCCAGGCACACCTGTGCAGTTTGTTTATTTGTATCTGCACCCAGACACACCTGTGCAGTTTGTTTATTTTAAGTTCAGGGTTCTTGACAGAATACCAGCGGTCATGCAACACAATAATAACAGGCAGTGCAGAAGATACCCCATTAAAATAGGCCTTTTACATGTACTGCCTGAGGGTAGAGTGCACTATATGGTGCTTCTATTTCTATCTACACCACAGACCTTTTTATTGTGTCATAATAATGTATACACAATATTGTAGAGTCATACACCCCTTTATTCTCACCTAAGGAGGACTGGAGGCGTGAGGGGAGGTGGTGGGTTGTGAGCAAAGTTAAGCCAATGCTGTTGCTTCGGCAGGTAGACTGCAGAATAAGTTACCTGTCAGATGAAGAAGTAGGCGTGGCAAATTCCGTCACGTTCCTCCTGAACTTCCGTTTGTAAACGCCATTAATCTCCAGCTCCTCCGTGGACTCCCCAGTGCCATCCCTGGAGATGGACTGCAGCTGATCCAGGACAACTTGTCTCCATGACAACCATGCAATGCCACAAGGTAGCAAAATGTACTTTATTTGTGCTTTAATACATACATGTACTGTAATTCCATAAGTGACCTGAAAACAGACTGACAACTGACATCATAACACTTCACAAGATGGAAATGAATATCGCAAGTGAGGCGTTTCAAATCCTGGCCAATTAAATGCACAATTTGGAAGAATACAAGGATTTAAAGCATCTCATTTTTTGGTGCTGCTTTAGGATTAATGCCGATTAATATTTTGTTACATACAATGGCTTTCGCAAACAGCCATGTCACTCAAATACTCCTGGGAGGATTTCAACAACACTCAACATGGTTAAGACTTGCACACTAAAACAATAAACAAACAAACAAAAAAGAAAACGTATCAGTGATGAAAGATGTTCAGCTAAACAGCAGATTCAGTTTTGCAGTATTGTGTTACCTCTGAGATGGAAAGAATATGAGCATATATATTTTAGTGTGTGAGGACTAACATCAGCTGATGAAGTTCCCACCGTTTAAAGGCATCAGTGATACAAGAGGAAGATGTAATCATATTTTGAGTGGTTATTAGAAAGTTACTGTATAACGGTACAAAACATTTAGTGGAAAATAATCTCCATGATTTGCCTGCAGACTGTAACCTGAAAACACATGTCTCTAATGTGAAGGAACAAACATGCCCTTCCTGTTAATGTATCGTCTTTATAATCTCACACATGCTCATGGAGCTGATTATGTTTATATACATGACTGATTCATGTCAATAATCAGTCATGATTCTGTCTTATTAATGTTTATATTTGGATGATTGGGTTGACAGGTTGTGTAAGAGTTGGGTCATCACCTTTTTGTCAACATCGTGGCCAGTTTCAAATACTAATGCAGATTTTCAAAATCCATGGTGTGGATGAGTACATAATGTTGTTTTATAGAGCTACTATCCAATCCATAATACGCTATGGCATCACAACATGTTCTGTAACCTGACTGTAAAACCTACAGCACAACTCCAGAACCTTGTTAAGAGGGCAGGGGAACCTAAAGCACAACTCCAGAACCTTGTTAAGAGGGCAGGGGAACCTAAAGCACAACTCCAGAACCTTGTTAAGAGGGCAGGAGAACCTAAAGCACAACTCCAGAACCTTGTTAAGAGGGCAGGGGAACCTAAAGCACAACTCCAGAACCTTGTTGGGTAAGATCTAGACTCTGTTTTTTATAATGGGTGATAGAGTGTGTGTGTGTGTGTGTGTAATGCCATGTGTGCCATGTTCTATCCATAGTGTGTCTATGTAAAATGGTCTACGTCTTGTCTTGTGGCTTGCATGGCCTCTTTCATGTACGTGTCGCTGATGCTCTCTGTGTGCCCAAAGCAAAGAGAGAGAGAGCAATTCTGAACATAGTCACAGCTAGGGGGGACATTTGGCCATTTGTCCGGCTTTCAAGCCCTCTGTCACACATGCACACACGCACTCACACACAAACACACACACACACACACACAGAGCTTACTTATCACAGTCACAACTACAGTAGGGTGAACATTTCATCCCCCAGACCTCAGCAGTTATATCACAGGTTTAATTTGCCAAGAATTAGAATAATTTACAGTACTGCCAATTTTGACTCTGAGGATTAAGCATCAATGTCTATCGATTTTGCATGTGTCTGCTATTACAGTATATCCACCATTAAGCAAAAGGATAAAACTAAATTAATTCTGAGTATTGATATTATGGGTATCCATGATCGATCTGTGACATTAATGACGGTAACATTTGAAACCTTCATCAGTCTGCTGTTATCTCTTTCACCTTGAGAGTCTCCACAGCCTTCCTCAGCTCCTGCAGCTCCTTCTCTCTCTCCTGGATTCTCTGCTGGAATCTCCTCTGGGTCTGCCCCAACTGATTCTGTTCATAGAAATACAGACAAACTCAACTATACTTCCTATTTATTTATCAAAACAATGATTACAAATAGCCCATTGCTATTTCTTGATGAACAGGTAATATAAACAACATCAACTCTTTTCAGTTTAAGAACTGGTTTAAAGCATTAAACACAAATCAAACTGGGTCAGAACCTGTAATATCGGACCCTTCATTCCGTATCACATTCAGGTTGATGCTGCCATGTCAATGTTTAACAGGTTATACAACATTTTGCACTTTGCACCTGCTAATGACTTCCTGGTTTGTGAGTTCTCTAATGAGAACAAGAGTCTGCAAAAAAATCAGTAAACTTTAAGAAGTATAATGTTCCTGTTAAATACAAACACATTATTTGTGTATCAGACCTTTCAAATAAAATGAAGACACAAGTGTAGCTCCAGTACTCACCTGTTTGTTTTTCCATTCAGCAGCAGCTGTGACTGTGTCATGGCCTTTATGTTCGTCCATCGTGCACAGATAGCAGATACAACTCTGATCAGTCCGACAAAATATTTCTAAAACTTTCTTATGTTCAGAGCAGATCCTCTCCTGTAGCTGGCCTGTGGCATCAACCACTAAGTGTTTTCTCGGGTTTGCATCATTGTGAACTTTGAAGTGGGTTTCACAGTAAGACACCAGACACTCCAAACAGGACTTCACAGCTTTGAGTTTTCTCCCGGTACAGACATCACACTCCACTTCTCCCGGTCCAGCAGTAGATAGAGCAGGAGGGGCAGCCTGCATTCTGGTCTTCCTTAGTTGTTCCACAAGCTCTGCAACAACATTATTTTTGTTTAAAACAGGTCGTGGAGCGAATGTCTGTCTGCATTGTGGGCAGCTGTAAACTCTCTTCTGGTCTTCTTGATCCCAGCAACCCTTAATGCAGCCCATACAGTAATTGTGTCCACAGAGAATAGTCACTGGATCCTTCAGTAGATCCAAACAAATCGAGCACATTAAAATGTCTTCGTTACTTGAAATCGCCTCTGCCATTTTCCTTACGTACTAACAAACACTAGCCTACGAGAAGAAGCAGTTGAGCAACAAATTTCTTTCACTTTCGTTTCTGCGTGTTGCTTCCTTGTGTGCCGATCGGGGTCAAAGTGCCCGTCCATTTAGTTAATCATGACAAGCTGCATACATAATGTGACCTACTGTATTATAAAATACTAACACCAGCTGTATAGCCTATATTTCTACATTATTGTTTTCATTGTGAGTTTCCCATGGATAAGGACATATGAAAACATCCAAAATTTGAAAGGAAATTAAACTCTAAAATACTTTCCCCTCAAACTAGATAACTGAAAAAAGTAGGTTAGGCCTATCGGAATTCGGGACGCATTCATGTAAAGCCACCGATTCAGAAGTGACAAAATGCATGGGCAGACGGTCGCAGGGCAGCTATTCATAGTTGGATATCAGCTGTGATGGTGCTGCCATCTAGTGGAGATATGTTGTACTATGTGCCTCAAAGTCTGCACAGCAAGTAGTAAAATGAGCTGTACTGTATAGGAGCCAGGCATAAATCAAGACTGAGGTTATATTCATGATGTGTGTATTTTAGTGTGTTTATTTAGTTTTGTCACAACCACCTGGCTCAAAGTAGCTGTGACATTAAATGGGAGACCACACTGTAGCGATATGTTCAATAATATATAAGTTTATTTTAACATTAAAAAGATAAAGTCAGTATAGTGTATAAAAAAAAAGGATAGTGTAATGCAAAGTATGTCTAGGGGTGATCAAACAAAAGTGTAAAACGCAACGTCGGTGCGAGGAGCTACGGGCCAAGGCTCTCCCCAGCGGAGCAGCCACGGAGTGACCAGGAACCAGGCCAGAGCGTCAGAGCGTCAGAGTCAGAGGGCGTCCATTACCCATGAGGTCACCAATGGGCACACTCCATGATCTGCAAATTGGGAACAAGGCAGCACAGACGAAAGGGGCAGAGCCCAAACAGGCATTAGAAAAGGTGTAATACTGGGAATGACCAGCAGGGCCTTAACAGTTTTGTGTCATGAGTATTTTCTGTTAGGTATACCTATATGGTACAAATGATTTCACTCTGTGAACTCAAGTCTGAATACAGTCGGACACACACAAAGAAAATATACAGCATCAGCATTACAGCCCATTACAGGAAAAAGGCCAAGACAAGTAGGCGTTTGGCAGATTTACATAAAAGAACAACAACAACAAAAAATCATTATACATTTCTTTTTTCTATTTCCCCATTTCTTTATTATGGGTTTGTTGATATCTGTGAGCCCCCCACTGCTTATCTTGTGAACGTGTGTCAGCTCACATATCAGTGCTGTAATACCCAGTCATGTCAACAGGTGGCAGTGTTGTGGTCTGGAGAAGTCGTGGGCATCATCAGCATTTGTATTTCTGCTAACTGCTTTAACTGCTGATTTCCCCCAGAGAGCCAGACAGATAACAGACAGATGGAGGTTTCTGTGTGCTGTGTGTGGAAACAGTGTGAAGTGACAGGAGTCTGATGGAGGAAAACTGGATGAACTTACATTTGAAACTCAAACCCAATTCCCTGATATTTGCTGTTTGAAGTCCAGTGGGTGTTTTTTGACAGTTATATGACCTGGTGATAACGGGGTGCAAGTGCATTGCTGTACAAGTGGTAAAGTGAGCCGTTCAGGTGTGATAGAGGCACTAAGTGGGCAGCGCTGTTCAGGTGTGACTAAGTGCACTAAGTGGGCAGTAGTTTGTTTATTTGTATCTGCACCCAGGCACACCTGTGCAGTTTGTTTATTTGTATCTGCACCTAGGCACACCTGTGCAGTTTGTTTATTTGCATCTGCACCCAGACACACCTGTGCAGTTTGTTTATTTGTTTCTGCACCCAGGCACACCTGTGCAGTTTGTTTATTTGTATCTGCACCCAGACACACCTGTGCAGTTTGTTTATTTTAAGTTCAGGGTTCTTGACAGAATACCAGCGGTCATGCAACACAATAATAACAGGCAGTGCAGAAGATACCCCATTAAAATAGGCCTTTTACATGTACTGCCTGAGGGTAGAGTGCACTATATGGTGCTTCTATTTCTATCTACACCACAGACCTTTTTATTGTGTCATAATAATGTATACACAATATTGTAGAGTCATACACCCCTTTATTCTCACCTAAGGAGGACTGGAGGCGTGAGGGGAGGTGGTGGGTTGTGAGCAAAGTTAAGCCAATGCTGTTGCTTCGGCAGGTAGACTGCAGAATAAGTTACCTGTCAGATGAAGAAGTAGGCGTGGCAAATTCCGTCACGTTCCTCCTGAACTTCCGTTTGTAAACGCCATTAATCTCCAGCTCCTCCGTGGACTCCCCAGTGCCATCCCTGGAGATGGACTGCAGCTGATCCAGGACAACTTGTCTCCATGACAACCATGCAATGCCACAAGGTAGCAAAATGTACTTTATTTGTGCTTTAATACATACATGTACTGTAATTCCATAAGTGACCTGAAAACAGACTGACAACTGACATCATAACACTTCACAAGATGGAAATGAATATCGCAAGTGAGGCGTTTCAAATCCTGGCCAATTAAATGCACAATTTGGAAGAATACAAGGATTTAAAGCATCTCATTTTTTGGTGCTGCTTTAGGATTAATGCCGATTAATATTTTGTTACATACAATGGCTTTCGCAAACAGCCATGTCACTCAAATACTCCTGGGAGGATTTCAACAACACTCAACATGGTTAAGACTTGCACACTAAAACAATAAACAAACAAACAAAAAAGAAAACGTATCAGTGATGAAAGATGTTCAGCTAAACAGCAGATTCAGTTTTGCAGTATTGTGTTACCTCTGAGATGGAAAGAATATGAGCATATATATTTTAGTGTGTGAGGACTAACATCAGCTGATGAAGTTCCCACCGTTTAAAGGCATCAGTGATACAAGAGGAAGATGTAATCATATTTTGAGTGGTTATTAGAAAGTTACTGTATAACGGTACAAAACATTTAGTGGAAAATAATCTCCATGATTTGCCTGCAGACTGTAACCTGAAAACACATGTCTCTAATGTGAAGGAACAAACATGCCCTTCCTGTTAATGTATCGTCTTTATAATCTCACACATGCTCATGGAGCTGATTATGTTTATATACATGACTGATTCATGTCAATAATCAGTCATGATTCTGTCTTATTAATGTTTATATTTGGATGATTGGGTTGACAGGTTGTGTAAGAGTTGGGTCATCACCTTTTTGTCAACATCGTGGCCAGTTTCAAATACTAATGCAGATTTTCAAAATCCATGGTGTGGATGAGTACATAATGTTGTTTTATAGAGCTACTATCCAATCCATAATACGCTATGGCATCACAACATGTTCTGTAACCTGACTGTAAAACCTACAGCACAACTCCAGAACCTTGTTAAGAGGGCAGGGGAACCTAAAGCACAACTCCAGAACCTTGTTAAGAGGGCAGGGGAACCTAAAGCACAACTCCAGAACCTTGTTAAGAGGGCAGGAGAACCTAAAGCACAACTCCAGAACCTTGTTAAGAGGGCAGGGGAACCTAAAGCACAACTCCAGAACCTTGTTGGGTAAGATCTAGACTCTGTTTTTTATAATGGGTGATAGAGTGTGTGTGTGTGTGTGTGTAATGCCATGTGTGCCATGTTCTATCCATAGTGTGTCTATGTAAAATGGTCTACGTCTTGTCTTGTGGCTTGCATGGCCTCTTTCATGTACGTGTCGCTGATGCTCTCTGTGTGCCCAAAGCAAAGAGAGAGAGAGCAATTCTGAACATAGTCACAGCTAGGGGGGACATTTGGCCATTTGTCCGGCTTTCAAGCCCTCTGTCACACATGCACACACGCACTCACACACAAACACACACACACACACACACAGAGCTTACTTATCACAGTCACAACTACAGTAGGGTGAACATTTGTCTGAACATTTTTTCTGTACAGTCCGGCTTTCGAGCACTCAAAATTCAAATTTCAAAGTACTTTATTGTCTTTGCCACAAGAGACATATGAGAAAGCACCAGACCACCAGCTAAAAAAATCCAAAATTGCTGTCCCACATGCACACACACACACACACAGACACACACATACACACACACACACACACACACACACACACACACACACACACACACACACACACACAGACAGACACACACACACACACACACACACAGACAAACACACACACACACACACACACACTAGCGCAGGTCCACACAGTGGTGTTGGGCTCTAGCTGAAGAGCTTGATGAAGCAGCCCTGGCAGTATGGCTTGTCGTTCTGCTCCTTGAAGGTGCCCTTGTTGAGCTGCTTGAGGCAGAAGGCGCAGACAAAGTGCTCGGGGTGGAACTTCTTGGCCATGGCGCTGATGCAGCTGGGTGTGTGCAGCGCTAATCTGTGATGGGATGTGATCTGTGCATGAGTGTGTGTGTGTAGCGCTGCTAACCTGTAATGGGATGTGATGAGATCTAATCTGTGCATGAGTGTGTCTGTAGTGCTAAGAGCATCCGTGTATAACTGAGTCACAATAACTTCACTGCTGATAGGACCTAGCCAAGCCAAGGGTAGAGTGTGTGAGTGAATGTGGTCTGGACTCTGTGCAGGAGGGTCATTGTGTCAGAGATTCTGACAGTTCCTGCCCTGTGATCCACACACACTCTCATTCTGGTATCTGACCACTAGAGGGAGTTGTGTCTCTTCATTACTGTGCCTGAATGAGGAGCCAGAGCCAGAGAGGGCCAGACTCCAGGACTGATCTGACCTTTTGATCCTAGTTTCAGACTGACACACACAGTCTCCCACATCATGCACTGATGTCTGACCCCCAGACCCTTTGTCATTTATTCAAACAATTTTAACAATTTGAACAAACAATTATAAAAGGTTTAAGAAACAAACATGAATTATTTTTATTGATTACATGACTGAAAAAGATTAAATATACTCCAACAACAGTAGTGATCATGTGGGCTATTTATTAAAAAAGAAATGTAACATCCACCATAACATCCCATACATAATGGTACATTTTGTATGCAAGTCTTTTGGGGTAGCCATATTAGCAACAAGAAGTGTACATTTCATCATACACCAAACATCTTTTTTAATCTCCTGAGTACAAACTCATAAATATCCACTTCTAGTCCACATCACGTAATGCCCCACCACCACACACATGTCACGTATCTGGTCAGCATCTATCTGTATCTGGGGTCTTTACATTTCTGTCCTGCTATACAGTGTGGGTCACAACAACTTTACTGTTGATCTAGTGTGTATCCAAAACCCAGGGTAGAGTGTGTGAGTGAATGTGGTCTGGACTCTGTACAGGAGAGTCATTGTGTCAGAGATGCTGTAGAAGGCCAGAGTTCCTGCACTGTGATCCACAAACACTCCTATTCTGGAGCTGGCCACTAGAGGGAGTTTAGTCGCTTTCTTATTGTGCCAGAAAGAGGAACTGGAGCTGCAGGTGTACAGACTCCAGGACTGATCATTGTATCCAAACCCACACTCATCACCCCGTCCTTTTCTGCTGATGCTTTTATATGTGACGGCTATATAACCCCCCTGCCCACTCCACTCCACCTCCCAGTAGCAGCGTCCGGACACACCTTCTCTACACAGCACCTGTAGCCCCCCATCAAATCTCTCTGGATGATCAGGATATGACTGCAGCTCAGCTCTCCCCTCCACCCTCCTGTTCCCCTCAGACAGATGGAGGTTTATCTGTGTTGTGTTTGGATCCAGTGTGAAGTGACAGGAATCTGATGGAGGAGAAGAGAGAAGAGAGAAGAGGACACACTTAGGGCCACATTTGCGAACGTAGCGTTATCAGCGTCATGGACAAACCTGAGATTGCAAACGCTGTCAGACCCAAGTTTCCGTCGTATTTATCAAACTTTCAATCCATAGTGTAGACTGCGCCTTTCTCTGCCTTTCTCCGCCCATAAACGCAATTTACGAACATCCACAACTGAACGGCAGAGCCTACATACAAGCGCAGTTGAATGAAGTTAACTGATGACAACATTAAAAAGAATCAAACGTTTAGTGATCATGACATAATACCATACATGATAAGATGTCAACAAGCAGGAAGATAATGAAGATCAGTAGTTTTACTCAAACTACTTGTGCACGGCTAGGGAAGGAAGGCTATGGAAAATTGGTCAAATCTAGCAAGTAGGAAAGTTTAAGTGAATGACGTGAAAGTGAAAGTAAGACATTCGAAAGGCCAACGAAAGTTAAGGTTGCTTTTTATAGTACAAATACTTACATAACTGGTGTTCTAAATAGCGATTGTGTTGTCTTTGAAAGGCTCTCTTATTGACCCATTGAACTGCAATTTGGATTAACACCTGCTTTTACAAGGCGAAAGTATTTAGGAGCAGAGTAAGTATTAGTATAAGATATATACTCTTTTGATCCCGTGAGGGAAATTTGGTCTCTGCATTTATCCCAATCCGTGAATTAGTGAAACACACACAGCACACAGTGAACACACAGTGAGGTGAAGCACACACTAATCCCGGCGCAGTGAGCTGCCTGCATCAGCAGCGGCGCTCGGAGAGCAGTGAGGGGTTAGGTGCCTTGCTCTTCAGGGCACTTCTATTGCTACTTTACTCTTCCCCTCCCATCTTTTTACGCTAAACTCCCACTTTCCTCTGGATCCTCCAATGAATGCATATGCATGACACGAAAAACACAATGTGCCCTTTTCAGATCCCGCAACAGGCAGTTTGCGCTTTGACATCTTTGTGGCCTGTTTGTACCTCGCAATGATTTTACACGCACGTTGCGAAACAAATACGCCTGAAGTGGGCGCAAAAGCGTTAGTACATCTGGCCTTTAGACTTGTATTTGTGTATTACAGTGTGTGTGTGTCTGTGTGTCTGTGTGTGCACCTGTGTGTGTGTGTTTGTGTATGTGCCTGTGTGTGTGTATGTGTGTGTATGTGCCTGTGTGTGTGAATGTGTGTGTGTGTGTCTGTGTGTTTGCGTGTGCCTGTGTGTATGTGCCTGTGTGTGTGTGTGTGTGTGTGTGTGTGTGTGTGTGTGTGTGTGTGTGTGTGTGTCTGTGCGAGTGTGTATGTGTGTATTTCATGTTACTGTGTGTGTGTGTGTGTGTGTGTATGTGTGTATGTGAATGTAATGTTACTATGTGTGTGTGTGTGTGTGTGTGTGTGTATGTGTGTATGTGAATGTAATGTTACTATGTGTGTGTGTGTGTGTGTGTGTGTGTATGTGTGTATGTGAATGTAATGTTACTATGTGTGTGTGTGTGTGTGTGTGTGTGTATGTGTGTATGTGAATGTAATGTTACTATGTGTGTGTGTGTGTTTGTGTGTGTGCGTACAGTGTTTCCCACAGAATTGAATTCTATTTGTGGTGGTAGGTTTGCAGAATTAACTTGAATGCAACAGTTTTTAACAAATTAGCACAGCGTGGTTATGATGCTAACCAGATTTAAGCACAATTTAGCACAACCTGGAAAATCATTGTGTGGTGGTCAATGTTGATATTCTGGTGGGCCGCCACAAATAAGTCAATGTATGGGAAACACTGGTGTATATTTAATGTTACTGTGTGTGTGCATGTGTGTCTGTGTGTGTGTGTGTGTGTGTATTTAATGTGTGTGTGTGTGTGTGTGTGTGTGTGTGTGTGTGTGTGTGTGTGTGTGTGTGTGTGCGGGTGTGTGTGTGCGGGTGTGTGTGTGCGTAAGTGGCTAGAGACCTTTAGAGTTGTGCATGTGTGTGTCCAACTTACACTGCAAGAGCTCCTCTCTGGTCACTGGTTCAGGATAAGCAGCCTGGACATCAGACACTGAAACAAAACATATCACTTTACTACCAAAAACTTAAATTTTGCAGTATAAAGAGAATATATATTGATGACAGCATATTCATTTTCAAATCACATCTGTAGAAATTGTATAAAGAAGGTTATGTGGCATATGAGTCCCCAGCTGCTTAAATCTTAAAGGCCTCCAACCTCCCACTGACGAGTCCCTCATCTTCATTAGGAGGGTAGGGGCATGTTTAGAGGCCCTCATCTTCATTAAGAGGGTAGGGGCATGTTTAGAGATCCTCATCTTCATTAGGAGGGTAGGGGCATGTTTAGAGGCCCTCATCTTCATTAGGAGGGTAGGGGCATGTTTAGAGTCCCTCATCTTCATTAGGAGGGTAGGGGCATGTTTAGAGGCCCTTCAATTCTAACCACCACAATAAGTTAATTATTACAAGATAACTACAGAAGTAATTGGTGCAATCTAGTGGTTTGGAGTAAATGATAAGGTTACTGTTTGTTAAAGCTGAATTCTAACTCCATCTCTGATCTCAGCTTCTGCTTTTGTTTGTTGTTATTGATACATGTAAACATCTAAAGGGCCTTCATTTCAAACTCTGGAGCCCAGCCACACCCCCATGACTCTATAGGTTTGACATCTGAAAGAAGGTTTTAAAGATGAAAAGATTCAGTGAGACTATCATTCTGTTGCTAGACCCCAGATATAAATCCTTAGAGGCTGTTAGAATCAGTGAGTAAAGACTTACTGTTTGGTGGCAGCATCTCCTTACTGTCTGTTCTTCTGACTGGGAGTTCAGGATCAGTATCTGGGAACCAACACAGAGACACTCATTCACCCAGGATCAGCAGAACAAACCAACACACATCTTGCTTTGCATATTATCTTGTGTCCTCCACCTTTTGGAAAATGTTTGTTTTTTAACATTTGTGACAGGCCTGTTAGCTCTGGAAGGAAGTTTATTTTTCAGCAGTAAAAGGGAATGTAACGTAATGACAGACTCACATTCTAAAGACTGGATGATCTGGATATGTGCCACTGTTGAGAGACACAGAACATACAGAGTCAAATTAAACCATAACTGTTTGAACATAACAGTGTCTTATAAAAGTAGTTCATCATTGCGTCCATTCTAGAGGTTTGTCCAACCTGCTGCAGATATCTTGGCTACTTCCTGCGTGAAGATGCCACCCAGTTTCTCCTCCAGCTGCACCTTCACTGCAGAGACAGATTCCTTCACAGCCTCAAAAGAGACTCTTTGGTTGATGGTCATGCTGGGAGAGCAAGGAGGGTATCGGAATGATGGGATGTTCTACAGAGACAAATATAAAAGTTGAGAGTGTTGAGAGTGTGAAGGTCACTCTGGTTGGAACTGTACTGCAAGGAGCCCCAGTGACATTCAGCAGAGAATCACACAAAAGGTGAGACAGGACACCTGAATATTCAGGCAGGGCTGTTTCCACCAAAGGCTGCAGACGTAATGAGTTAAATCAGTTGCTTTAGTGTGTGTGTAATTAAGAATTAGTGTGTTTAAGTGTGTGTGCATGTTAGATACATATTGTACATACTGCATGTAAAGCAATACAATCTATGTGTTACCTCATAACACATCATACAGCTCACATAAAGAGTTTTATTACACATTGTTGGTGTTTGGACATGTCATATATTTCACATAAAATATCAGCTCAATACTTTGCCTTTATTCTTTACATTTCACATAAAATATCAGCTCAATGCACTTTCTTATTTTTCACATTTAATTTCAGTTTCAGGAGGACAGATCAAATGTACCTTGAGGAAATGGATGTGATCCTCTGTGTGTGAAAGCTGCTCCAGTTCAGCATCTCTCCTCTTCAGCTCAGCAATCTCCTGCTCCAGTTGCTTCAGGAGTCCTTCAGACCAACTCACCTCAGCCTTCTCCTGAGCTCTGATCAGCTCTGTCACCTCAGAGCGCCTTCTCTCAATGGAGCGGATCATCTCAGTGAAGATCCTCTCACTGTCCTCCACTGCTGTCTGTGCAGAGCTCTGTTAGGAGACACACAAAGAGGAGGGCAGGAGACACACAGAGGGAGGTGAAGCTGAAAGTGTTTCATGGTGTCAGTGGTTCTTTGTGTGCTGTAGAGATGGCAGCAGAGGCACACTTACTCACTGGGCTCAACACTCTGGCCTGAGGGTGGAATTAGAATTGTATACAGTAGGCCTAGACTCTTCTCACTCCCAGAATTCAGCATTTATACCACAGACTTTGTAGTGTACTTACTCATAGATCTTAATCTAATCTGATAGAACACTAATACTACTATACTACAGGTAGCTTGATCTGAATGTGTGTCCATTATTCATCATGAATTCAGCATGTGTATCATTAAGCAACTGAATGAAAAGGGAGTTTGTTCGGGCAAATAACCTGATACCTGTAATCAGATAAACAAAGCTGCCATAATAATTATGAAAACATTTGAGAGATGAAACCAGCTGTTGTCTTCTCCTCTGGTCAGTATTCACCTTGAGAGTCTCCACAGCCTTCCTCAGCTCCTGCAGCTCCTTCTCTCTCTCCTGGATTCTCTGCTGGAATCTCCTCTGAGTCTGCCCCAACTGCTTCTGTTGATAAAAATGCAGACGTAGCTAAGTTTATTTATACATTTCACATTTCAATGTGCTTTACATTTAAATGAAAATAATAGTAGATAATAGCAAAAAAAGGGAAATAGTTAAAAAAATATTCTATAAAATTGAATATTTAAAAGACATACTATAAAACACAAAATAGAACAGTTGCAGAGAAAGTGCATCTGTTGAACAGGATCTGCATATGATCAGTTAGCAGAGAGCATCTGAGAACAGTTTGTGGTCAGTTCTTTTAGTTGTCTTAAGTATGCTTTCAATTCATTTGTTTTCAGTAGAACCTCTGACAATAAGCAAGTGGCTCAGAGCCTGTAAAATATTTGATCTTTTGTGCATCATCATATTCAGCTGATATTGCATGTCAATGTTTGACATATTTTATACATTTTGCACTTTGTACCTGCTACAATTTCCTGGTTCATGTCTTCTCTGATAAGAGAGTGTCTGCCAAAAATCAGTAGAATTTAAGAAGTATAATGTTGTTGTAATTGTATAAACATATTATAGCATATACATGTACTGTACACCTTTCAAAATAAATTAATACACAAGTGTAACTCCAGCCTACTCACCTGTTGGTCCGTCCATTCTGCTACAGTTGAGACTGTGTCATGGCCTTTATGTTCATCCATCGTGCACAGATAGCAGATACAACTCTGATCGGTACGACAAAATATTTCAAACACCTTCTTATGACAAAAGCAGATCCTCTCCTGTAGCTGGCCTGTGGCATCAATCACTGAGTGTTTTCTTCCTGGGTTTACATCATTGTGAACTTTAAAGTGAGTTCCACAGTAAGACAACAGACAATCCAGACAGGACTTCATGGCTTTGAGTTTTCTCCCAGTGCAGAGGTCACACTCCACATCTCCAGGTCCAGCAGAACACTGAGCAGGAGCAGCAGCCTGGATTCTGGTCTTCCTAAATTTCTCCACCATTTCAGCAATCAGAGGGTTTTTGTAGAGGACAGGTCTGGGAGTGAAGGTGTGTTTGCACAGGGGGCAGCTGTAGACTCCTTTCTGATCCTCCTGATCCCAGCAGCCCTTAATGCACCTCATACAGAAATTATGTCCACAGGGAATAGTCACTGGATCCTTCAGCAGATCCAGACACACTGGACATGTGAAAGACTCTTCCTCCTGAGAAATCGCCTCCGCCATTTTCTATCTCTCACACACACCAACACACACTCTGAGAAGCAGCAGCAGAGTGAGAGTTGAGTTTCGTTTCTGTTTTGCTTCATCAGAACTCTCAGGAGGAGGACAGGTAGGCCAGGTGGGGGAGGGTGGGGATGAGGGAGTAGCCAATCAGATGCCTGTGTGTCTGAGTCAGAGACTGGAAAAGGGGGTTGGATCAGATTGATATGTACTGAAGTGGACTCAACACACTGTGATCATGCGCAGCTATAAGGTAAATTCTGTTTTGAGAATCTAAGGACAGTGTTATCAGTGTGAATCTCAGTGGTGAGTTGTTTTCTGGAGTCTTGACTGAGTCTCTGCAGTTCAGATCAGTGTGGTGTGTTAAGAGCCATCTGGTCTGGTGTTAGAGCAGCACTGGTCTGTGGTCATCCAGTAGTGACCAGGCAGCAGATCAGCGTGTTTAATTTGACTGTAATCAGTACAGTAGAAAGAGAGAGATTCAGACACAGCTCATGTGAGGGTGTGGAGAAATGAGAACAGCTCTCATGTGTTCTGTTAAAAGCCATGTTTCAGCATGCCTGGCTTTTCAGACACAGAACATCAAACCGGTTTTGCAGGTTCATCTGTTAACAGATTGTTTTGTATAGTAAGGGGAATCAAGGCCCTGATTTAATAGCACACATACTGATCTAATGTGATGTGATATGAAGAGACTTATATTGGGGGTTAGTTTATGTTAAGACCCCCTGTGTGACTGACTGTGTCCCCCTGTCTCCTCTTTTCTGCAGTGCACAGGCAAGAGGGGCTTTCAACACAAGTGTGTTAGTTTGAATGGTGCACATGATTACTGGTGTGCTGTATTACCAACACAAGATAAAGTATGCCAGTGTTCCAGAATAACTTCACTGATGATTGAACAGCACAACTAACAGCAGAGACATCTGGTTTTATAGTACTGAGGGCCAGCTAGTGGTGATGTGATTCCCTGATATGCTGCACAGCTCTCAGCCAGCTTCCAGCAGCTACTTGTTTTATTTTAACACATAAAATAACACTAAACACTCTGCTACTAAAAGTGTTGTTCAGCGGTTGGGGTACAACTTTACTTAGATAGTTTGAATTATGTTTTCATTTATTTGGGGCTGCATTACCACCTCGAATGCGGATTATTTTGCTGATAACAGAATGCCGTGTCATCCATAATCCGAACAATCCAAACAATCGGTTCTAGCTTGCACAAGTTGTTGCAGCCAGACCTTGAGAAACAGAGATCTATGTGAAAAATCTCTGTAATTCTCCTGTAACATTCATCACCAAGCGCTACCAGCCCTACCGCCATCAGTCTCACAGACATTCATCAGCTATTTTACACATAAAACACCAAGACTGTTGAAGAAACCATCAGACGTCATCAGAAGTTTAATTATGTAAAGACCCAATCCAAAACATGCATATTGCATTCAAGTCTTTGGGGTTCAGCCAAGGTCATCAAACAAAACATGGACAAAATAGTGACATTCTCCCCCAAGCAGAGGCAGTTGGCTGAGGCAGTCACTACCACCATCCAGAGAATAAAGCCAGTAGAGGAGTCTCTAGAGGAGAGTAGATCTGTGTAGAGGAGTATAAATCCCTCAGGACTATTTTTGACAACCAGCTGAAGTTTTCCTCCAACACAGAGGAAATTCTTAAGAAAAGCCATCAGCGGCAGTACCTGCTTAGGAAACTAAGATCATTTGATGTAAGCAAGGACATTCTAACCACATTCTACTACTCATTCTTTAAAAGTGTGATAACCGTTTCCTTCACCTGTTGGTTTTACTCCATTAGTCTTCAAAACATGAACCGCTTACTACATCAAATTGTTAAAGAATGCTCCAGAATTATTGGACACCCCCTGAGAGCTCTGTCCATCCTATATGAACAGCAGACCCTGAAGACTGCCTGTAGGCTCCTTCGTCATCCATCACGTCATGTTCCCTATGTCTGAGTGGCTCCCCTCAAGACGCAGACTCCGCTGTCAAGGCTGCAAGACCCAGAGGTGTCGTTTGTGGTGTGTTTGTGTGTGTGTGTGTGTATGTGCGCTTGGGTAATGCCTAGACTCTGTTTTTTATAATGGGTATTAGAGTGTGTGTGTGTGTGTGTGTGTGTGTGTGTGTTTGTGTGTGTGTGTGTGTGCTTGGGTAATGCCTAGACTCTGTTTTTTATAATGGGTATTAGAGTGTGTGTGTGTGTGTGTGTGTGTGCAATACCATGTGTGCCATGTCCTATGTATAGTGTGTCTATGTAAAATGGTCTACGTCTTGTCTTGTGGCTTGTATGGCCTCTTTTACAGTATGTGTCGCTGATGCTCTCTGTGTGCCCAAAGCAAAGAGAGAGAGAGAGAGCAATTCTGAACACAGTCACAGCTAGGGGGAACATTTGGCCAGATTTTGTACAGTACAGACAGTCCGGCTTTCAAGCCCTCTGTCACACATGCACACACACACACACGCACAGACGCTGACTCTGAAGAAGACGCATGGGCGTCGAAACGTTAGTCAGTTTGCACAAATAAAAACACGTTAAAGCATTGAGTGCTCCGGTCCTGCTCCTTGGCTCCTGTTAGACCTTGGATCTCCCTTTTTGACTTCTGCATCCTGTTCCGTGAGCACCAACCAGGCTGAAGCGCAAGTGACCCCCTTCTAGGGTGAACATTCGTCTGAACATTTTTTCTGCCATTTGAGCACTCAAAATTTAAAATTCAAAGTACTTTATTGTCTTTGCCACAAGAGACATATGAGGCAGCACCAGACCACCAGCTAAAAAAATCCCTGTAGAAGGCCAGAGTTCCTGCCCTGTGATCCACATACACTCCTATTCTGGTATCTGGCCACTAGAGGGAGATGTGTCTCTTCATCACTGTGCCTGAATGAGGAGCCAGAGCCAGAGAGGGCCAGAGTCCAGGACTGATCTGACCTTTTGATCCTAGTTTCAGACTGACACACACACTCTCCCACATCATGTACTGATGCCTGGCCCCCAGACCCCTTGTTATTTATTCAAACAATTTCAACAATTTGAACAAACAATTATAAGAGGTTTCAGAAACAAACATGGATTATTTTCATTGATTACATGATTCAAAAAGATTAAATATACTCCACCAACAGTAGTGATTATGTGGGCTATTTATTAAAAAATAAATGCAACGTCCACCATAACATCCCATACATATGGTACATTTTGTATGCAAGTCTTTTGGAGCAGCCATATCAGCTATGTTGCAACAAGAAGTGTACATTTCATCATACACCAAACATCTGTTTTTAATCTCTTGAGTACAATCTCATAAATATCCACTTCTAGTCCACATCACGTAATGCCCCACCACCACACACGTGTTACATATCTGGTCAGCATCTATCTGTATCTGGGGTCTTTACATTTCTGTCCTGCTGTATACAGTGTGGGTCACAACAGCTTCAGAGATTCTGTAGAAGGCCAGACTTCCTGCCCTGTGATCCACATACACTCCTATTCCGGAGCTGGCCTCTAGAGGGAGTGTAGTGTGTTAAGGGATGGATTACTGCACGGGCCTACCGGGCCCAGCCCAGGGGCCCAAGGGGACAGGGGGCCCTGAAGCCCAAGCCTTTGCATGGAATCACTGCCTCAATATAAACAAATTAGGATGTAGGCTATGAATCTGATTGAATTTAGTATTGGCCATCACCAAAATGGACCAGAATACAGGAAATCATATCAAACAAATTAAAAAATGTCTGGGGGAGGACCCCCAAACCCCCCCTCCCACATATACGACAATTAGTGGGGGGCCCTTAATACATCTGGGCCCAGGGGCCCGAAGTTCATAATCCGCCCATGAGTGTGTTTATGATTGTGCCTGAAAGCTGAGGGGGAGCAGACTGATCATTCCACCCAAACGCACACTAAAAACCCCGTCCTCGGTGGCTTATGCTGTATGTGTGCTGATGAGATGGAATGTGTGTATGGGGGTGTATGGGTGTGATAACAGCATCTATATCTGTATCTGGGGTCTTTGCATTTCTTTTCTCAAGTCCTTCTATACGGTGTGGGTCACAGCAACTTCACTGATGATCTAGTATGTGCATAAAACCCAGGGTAGAGTGTGTGAGTGAATGTGGTCTGGACTCTGTG
>NW_027468848.1:10217507-10230007 GCF_046254945.1 Alosa pseudoharengus
AGGGGCATGTTTAGAGGCCCTCAGATTCATAAGGAGGGTAGGGGTATGTTTAGAGGACCTTCAGTTCTAACCCACCTCAATCAGTTCATTATCATAAGACAACTGCAGAAGAAATGGGTGTAATCTAGTGGTTTGGAGTAAATTATAAGGTTACTGTTTGTTAAAGCTGAATTCTAACTCCATCTCTGATCTCAGCTTCTGCTTTTGTTTGTAGTTGATACATGTTAAAGGGCCTTCATTTCAAACTCTGGGGCCCAGCCACACCCCCATGCCCCTAAAGGTTTGACATCTGAATGAAGGTTGTAAAGATGAAACGATTCAGTGAGAAACCGTTCATTTCGTTGCTAGACCCCAGATATAAATCGTGGGAGGCTGTTAGAATCAGTAATTAAAGACTTACTGTCTGGTGGCATTCTCTCATTACTGCTTGTTCTTCTGATTGGGAGTTCAGGATCAGTATCTGGGAACCAACACAGAGACACTCATTCACCCAGGATCAACAGAACAAACCAACACACATCTTGCTTTGCATACAGTATACATTATATTGTGTGTACTCCTCCTTTTAGACAAGTGCTATTTCAAGAAAAAGTCCTTGTATATGGGTCTAGAGGCATTTCTTAGTAAAAGTTGGGAACAGGACTTTTTATCATAATTAACATGTGCTGAATCCAACTAGCCCTGTTCCCAAGCCGAATTTTGAGTTTTTGACCATCTAATTAGCATAAACTAAATGGCTGCCAAAATGGCGATTTTGGGCACTTTCTTCGGATGGGCATTATTATACCATGTAAATAAATTAATATTGTTCACATCTGTGCATCTCAGAAATCTCCCGTGGGCAATAAATAAAAAGTAATTGAAAAAGCGCCATCGACATGGACACCTCAACAGGCACAGGCAAGGAGGCACTGGGGGGGGGGGGCGTTGATGGAGGGGTGTGAGGAACCAGTGATGCGCTGAGCAGTTTTCACCATCCTCTTGCCATCCTTTCCAGTCGGAGGCAGAGCAGTTGCCACCATACTGTGACACAGTTGGTGAGGATGCTCTCAATGGTGCAGCGGTAGAGGTTTTGAAGTTCACCAGGATCTGAGGAGAGAGGTTGTGTTCTTTAGTCTCCTCAGGAAGAAGAGATGCTGGTGAGCCTTCTTGGTTCAAGGTAGAGGTGTTGAGGGTCCAAGAGAGGTCCACAGAGATGTGGACACCCAGAAACATGAACTGGTGACATGCTCCACCTCAGTCCTGTTGATGAGGATGTGGCTTTGTGTGCTAGCTTTTGACTTCCTGAAGTCCACAATGAGGTCTTTGGTCCTTTGGTGTTGAGAGCCAGGTTGTTGTCGGTGCTCCGCGATGTTAGGTGCTGGACCTCCTCCCTGCAGGCTGTCTCATTATTGTTGCTGATGAGAGCAATCACAGTAGTGTTGTCTGCAAACTTGACAATGGTGTTAGAGCCGTATACAGGTATGCAGTCGTAGGTGAAGAGGGTTGAGTGGGTGAGGTTATCTAATCTAACAGACTGCGGTCCAGAATCTAGTTTCAGAGGGAGGTATTGATGTCCAGTTCACTGAGTTTGGTGATCAGTTTGGAGGGGATAATGGTGTTGAATGCTGAACTGAAGTCAATGAACAGCATTCTCACATAGGTGTTGCTATTGTCAAGGAGGGACAGGGCAGAGTGAATTGCCGTAAAGATGGCATCTTCTGTGCTCCTCTTGAAGCATTCTATACTGCAAACAAAATCTACCTCTTGGTACAAATAAAGTAACTTAAACTTGAACTTGCAGTAGTTAGAAAGTTATTCATCTAGCTATTAATTCACAGGACATGCAATCATTTTACTAACACAAATGTTATGAAGAAATATGGGTAACACTTTATGGTAAAGGTACATGAATTATCATGAATTCATGCATGAATTAATTCATGATTTATGCATTACTTCATTCCTTTATATCCTATGAACCATCAGGAATTGACATGAATTCATATACTCTCATTCATGATGACCTTATGTATGAACAAAGAGCAAGTTTTAAAGTCCGCACATCCAAATGTCTGACCTGGGAGCAGGACAAACAAACAACCAGACAAAAAAGAGAAAAAGTCCTTCTTCAGGGTGATTACCCGAAACGTCACGGAAAAATAAAAACAAGTGGGAGCAGAAAACCCTGGTTGAAGCGGACTTTTTCTCATGTATGAACAACACATCAACTAAAGCATTAGGTGTGATGGGTATATCATTATGATTTATGATTTCTTAAGCATGATCATCATGATTACATGAATTTTAGGATAATTGCTCATGCATTCATCATGTATGTGGCCCCTCAAATAAAGTAGTGAATAATGACATGTATTTAGAGAACTCCAAAGTTATGTTCAAATCAGAATTTGAGCAGTGATGACCACATTTTTGGCAGAAAAATAAAGTCATGATCATGGTTAATACATCATAATTCATAATGATGTGCCCACCGTACCTAATACTTTAGTAATGTGTTCATGTATGAGGTCTACTATGAACTATGTAAACTACTATGTGAACTACTATGAACTCAGTAAATTCCTGATGATTAATTAGATATTAATGAATGAAGTAATACATAAATCATAAATTAATTAAAGTACCCTTACCGTAAAGTGTTACCGAAATGGGTAAAGGCCTGTGTAACTTACTCCGAGACTACATACATTACCAACCCAATTCGCTTCAATTATGTAAATCTAATGTAAATCAGGTTTTATGGCCAAGTATACTTGGGTATACAAGGAATTTGGTCTCTGCATGTATCCCATCCGTGAATTAGTGAACACACAGGTCACAAATTGAAGCACACATTAACCTGGAGCAGCTGCCTTGCTACAGTGATGCTCGGGGAGCAGTGAGGGGTTAGGTGCCTTGCTCAAGGGCACTTCAGCCGTGGATGTGGGCATGGGAGACTAGTGCTCAACCTTTCCACCACCCACATTTTTCCTACTGGTCGGGGATCGAACCGGCAACCCTTTGGTTTCAAGCCCGAAGACCTAACCAGGCCACAATTTTAAACTTTACATTTCATCACTACACATCTTTCTTGACCCTCAAAAAACTTAAGTCTCATTTGTCAAATACCGTGTGCCTGCTCAGTTATAAAATTTTAACAATTACATTTTTCAAAAGTTTTTTTCAGGTAATTAACATAGGTATAATACTAGATTTTTTCTTTTTTTCACAGCCTGTATCCTTGATCTATTGGCCAAGGAAGATTTCTGTGAACAATATGAATTAATTTACATGGTATAATGACATCCGCCCAATGAAAGTGCCCAAAATCGCCATTTTGGCAACCATTTTGTTTATGCTAATTCGATGGTCATAAACTCAAAATTCAGCTTAGGAACAGGGCTAGTTGGATTCAGCACACCGTAATTATGTTAAAAAGTCCTGTTCCCAACTTTTACTAAAAAATGCCTCTAGGAAGCACATATCTCAAAAATTTATCACCTGTATTTTGGGAAATGTTTCTTTTTAACATTTGTGACAGGCCTGTTAGCTCTGGAAGGAACTTTTATTTCAGCTGAAGATGGGAATGCAACTTGCAATAACAGACTCACATTCTAAAGACTGGATGATCTGGATATGTGCCACTGTTGAGAGACACAGAACATACAGAGTCAAATTGTGTTAGAACATAACAGTGTCTTATAAAAGTAGTTCATCATTGTGTCCATTCTAGAGGTTTGTCCAACCTGCTGCAGATATCTTGGCCA
This sequence comes from Alosa pseudoharengus, assembly GCF_046254945.1. Classification (NCBI taxonomy): domain Eukaryota; kingdom Metazoa; phylum Chordata; class Actinopteri; order Clupeiformes; family Clupeidae; genus Alosa; species Alosa pseudoharengus. Next base: position 10,221,257 of record NW_027468848.1, read on the forward strand.
CTTCCTGCTTGAAGATGCCACCCAGTTTCTCCTCCAGCTGCTCCTTCACTGCAGAGACAGATTCCTTCACAGCCTCAAAAGAGACACTTTGGTTGAAGGTCATGCTGGGTAAGTCTGTAGAGCGAGGAGGGTCTCGGAAGGATGGAATATTCTATGGAGAAAAATATAAGAGTTGAGACAGTTTATTACGAATGTCATGCTGGTTGGAACTGTACTGCAAGGATAGGGTTGCCACATGCACTGGATTTCCCGGGAGTGACTGTCCCGGATAATTAATAATATTTCCCGGGACACGAATTGTCCCGGTTTTTGGTGAAAATTAACTTAAATTATAATTTCTGCTAATTTCAAACGGTTTTGTTCTTGGTTGTGTTTATGTACACAGACATAAAAACCATGCTTTTTGTTGATTGGCAGCAAAAATAGAGTTCATATTATTACCTAGCAACTGCAGCGCAACCACAGACCATGACCCCACTTTGTAGTTACACGCGCCTGTCCTAGTTGCTCTGTAGACTAATATAGAAAAGAACAGCAGCAGGGAAAGGAGTCCAAAGCGAGTGCGTGTGTCTGTGTCAACAAGTGCATCAGGGCAAATATAGGTAAGAAACTATAGGAAATGTTTCAACATTGTATTCAGCACGCGCATCACGCACAAGGGCACCAAGGGACAGAGGGGGTACCAAAATGTAGCCAATTAATAGCTTTACTGCTAACTGCTTTTCTCTATTCGAGAATGTTTACGATGTCAAAATGCATCAACTTCGTGTTACATGCAAGGACTTGAACGTTACTTACTCCAATTAATTGGGAATCTCATCTTGAGTGCACACCAGAGAGAGAGAGAGATAGACTGGCAGGTTCCAGGTGTCATTGTTGATATTCCCTTTTAAAACTTATAACTGCTTATAACAACTTAATATTATGCATAGTATTGTTAATATTGTGGTATCAATGTGGCACAAACGAACAAGGCTAGAGTTAATGGATTAGCCTTATATCTTACAAGAGCTGGTTTAAGGGTTTTATGAGAAAGCTTAGACTGAACGACCTTAAAGTGACAATGCACCATATAGCCTAAGTTCGACAGAATCCGGGGTCCCGGATTTTCAGTCAGTGCTGTTTCCCCCAAATGCTCCAGACATAATGAAGTTCATCAGTTGGTTTAGTGTGTGTGTGCATTAGTGTGTTTAAGTGTGCGTACATGTAAGATACATACTGTACATACTGCATGTAAAGCAATACAATCTATGTGTTACCTCATCACACATCATACAGCTCAGATATAGATTTTTATTCCACACTGTTGGTGTTTGGACTTATGTCATATATTTCACATAAACTATCAACTCAATATTTTGTCTTTCAATATTGAGTTTCAGGAGGGCAGATCAAATGTACCTTGAGGAAATGGATGTGATCGTCTGTGTGTGAAAGCTGCTCCAGTTCAGCATCTCTCCTCTTCAGCTCAGCAATCTCCTGCTCCAGTTGCTTCAGGAGTCCTTCAGCCCGACTCACCTCAGCCTTCTCCTGAGCTCTGATCAGCTCTGTCACCTCAGAGCGCCTTCTCTCAATGGAGCGGATCATCTCAATAAAGATCCTCTCACTGTCCTCCACTGCTGTCTGTGCAGAGCTCTGTTAGGAGACACACAAAGAGGAGGGCAGGAGACACACAGAGGGAGGTGAAGCTGAAAGTGTTTCATGGTGTCAGTGGGTCTTTGTGTGCTGTAGAGATGGCAACAGAGGCTCAGTTACTCACTGGGTTCACTACAATCTTGCAAGAAGGTGGAGTTAGAACTTGATACTGCTAATGTTGACTCTTTCATCCCCCAGAACTCAGCAGTTATATCACAGGCTTAATTGGACCCGATAATTAGAACTTTTTACAGTACTGCCAATTTTGATCCTGAGGATTAAGCATTCATGTTATTGATTTTGCAGCTTAATTCCTAATGTCTATTGATTTTGCATGTGTCTGTTCTTATATCCACCATTATGCAAAAGGATCAAACTAAAGTCATTCTGAGTATTGATGTTATGGGTATCCAAGATCTGTGATATTAATGACGGTAACATTTGAAACCTTCATCAGTCTGCTGTTATCTTCTCACCTTGAGAGTCTCCACAGCCTTCCTCAGCTCCTGCAGCTCCTTCTCTCCCTCCTGGATTCTCTGCTGGAATCTCCTCTGGGTCTGCCCCAACTGCTTCTGTTTATAGAAATACAGACAAACTCAACTATGCTTCCTATTTATTTATCAAAACAATGATTACAAATAGCCCATTGCTATTTCTTGATGAACAGGTAATATAAACAACATTAACTCTTTTCAGTTGGAGAACTGGTTTAAAGCATTAAACACAAATCAAGCTGGGTCAGAACCTGTAATATCGGATCTTTTATGCCATATCACATTCAGGTTGATGCTGCCATGTCAATGTTTAACAGGTTATACAACATTTTGCACTTTGCACCTGCTAAGGATTTTCTGGTTTGTGAGTTCTCTAATGAGAACAAGAGTCTGCAAAAAATCAGTAAACTTTAAGAAGTATAATGTTCCTGTTAAAAACACATTATTTGTGTATCACACCTTTCAAATGAAATGAAGACACAAGTGTAACTCCAGTACTCACCTGTTTGTTTTTCCATTCTGCAGCAGCTGTGACTGTGTCATGGCCTTTATGTTCGTCCATCGTGCACAGGTAGCAGATACAAATCTGATCAGTACGACAAAATATTTCGAAGACCTTCTTATGTTCAGAGCAGATCCTCTCCTGTAGCTGGCCTGTGGCATCAATCACTGAGTGGTTTCTTCCTGGATTAAGTTCATTATGAGCTTTGAAGTGAGTTCCACAGTAAGACAACAGACAATCCAAACAGGACTTCGCGGCTTTGAGTTTTCTCCCGGTACAGACATCACACTCTACATCTCCAGGTCCAGCAGTAGATAGAGCAGGAGGGGTAGCGTGCATTCTGGTCTTCCTTAGTTGTTCCACAAGCTCTGCAATAACATTATTTTTGTTTAAAACGGGTCTTGGAGCGAAAGTCTGTCTGCATTGTGGGCAGCTGTAAACTCTCTTCTGGTCTTCTTGATCCCAGCAACCCTTAATGCAGCCCGTGCAGTAATTGTGTCCACAGTTAAGAGTCACTGGATCCTTCAGTAGATCCAAACAAATCGAGCACATTAAAATGTCTTCGTAACTTGAAATCGCCTCTGCCATTTTCGTTACGTGCTAACATACACTAGCCTACGAGAAGCTGTTGAGCAACAATTTTCTTTCACTTTCGTTTCTTCTGAGTGTTCACAGCTTCCTTGTTGCGTGCAGAACGTAAAGTGCCATCCCACATTTGTTAATCATGAATAACTAATAACATGACAAGCGGCAAACATGATGTGACCTATTATACAATACTAACATGCGCTGCATAGCCTACATCTCTAATTTATTGCTTTAATTGTGAGTTTCCCATGGATAAGAAAAAGTGAAAACATCCCAAATATGAAAGGAAAGGAAATTAAACTCTAAAATACTTTTCCCTCAAACTAGATAATTGGAAAAAAGTAGGTTAGGCCTATCGGAATTCGGGACGCATTCATGTAAAGCCACCGACTCAGAAGTGACAAAATGCATGTGCAGACGGGCGCAGGGCAGCTATTCATAGTTGGATATCAGCTGTGATGGTGCTGCCATCTAGTGGAGATATGTTGTACTATGTGCCTCAAAGTCTGCACAGCAAGGAGTAAAATGAGCTGTACTGTAGGAGCCAGGCATAAATCAAGACTGAGGTTATATTCATGATGTGTGTATTTTAGTGTGTTCATTTAGTTTTGTGTCATGAGTATTTTCTGTCAGGTATAATACAAATGTTTTCACTCTGTGAACTCAAGTCTGAATATAGTTGGACACACGTAAAGAAAATGCTCAGCATCAGCATTACAGCCCATTGCAGGAAAAAGGCCAAGACAAGTAGGCGTCTGGCAGATTTACATATATAAAAAATAATAATGCTGTAATACCCAGTCATGACAGTTTTATGTTCTGGAGAAGTCGTGGGCATCATCAGCATTTGTATTTCTAAGTGCTGATTTCCCCCAGAGAGCCAGACAGATAACAAACAGATGGAGGTATCTGTGTGCTGTGTGTGGAAACAGTGTGAAGTGACAGGAGTTTGATGGAGGAGAAGAGAAAACTGGATGAACTTAGAATTGAAACTCAAAACCAATTCCCTGATATTTGCTGTTTGAAGTTCATTGGGTGTTTTTTGACAGCTATATGACCTGGTGATAACGGGGTGCAAGTGCATTGCTGTACAAGTGGTAAAGTGAACCATTCAGGTGTGATAGAGGCACTAAGTGGGCAGCGCCAGGCCAAAGTTCATTTGCATCTGCTCCCAGGCACACCTGTGCAGTTTGTTTATTTGCATCTGCACCCAGGCACACCTGTGCAGATTGTTTATTTGTATCTGCACCCAGGCACACCTGTGCAGTTTGTTTGTTTTAAGTTCAAGGTTCTTGACAGAATACCAGCAGTACTGGCCCCAGCCGTGGCTGGGGCACCTGCACTGTACGCTGGTTCTGTACGCTGGTTCGATTCCCGCCCCGAGGTCCTTTCCAACTCTCTCTCCCACTCATTTCCTGTCATTCTCCACTGTCCTATCAAATTAAAGGCATAAAAAGCCCAAAAAAATATACTTAAAAAAAAAAAAAAAATACCAGCAGTCATGCAACACAATAATAACAGGCAGTGCAGAAGATATGCCATTAAATTAGGCCTTTTACATGTACTGCCTGAGGGTAGAGTGCACTATATGGTGCTTCTATTTCTATCTATACCACAAACCTTATTATTGTGTCATAATAATGTATACACAATATTGTAGAGTCATACACCCCTTTATTCTTACCTAAAGAAGACTGGAGGCGTGAGGGGAGGTGGTGGGTTGTGAGCAAAGTTAAGCCAATGCTGTTGCTGCGGCAGGTAGACTGCAGAATAAGTTACCTGTCAGATGAAGAAGGAGGCGTGGCAAATTCCGTCACGTTCCTCCTGAACTTCCGTTTGTAAACGCCATTAATCTCCAGCTCCTCCGTGGACTCCCCAGTGCCATCCCTGGAGTTGGACTGCAGCTGATCCAGGACAACTTGTCTCCATGACAACCATGCAATGCCCCAAGGTAGCAAAATGTACTTTATTTGTGCTTTAATACATACATGTACTGTAATTCCATAAGTGACCTAAAAACAGACTGACAACTGACATCATAACACTTCACAAGATGAAAATGAATATTGCAAGTGAGGCGTTTCAAATCCTGGCCAATTAAATGCACAATTTGGAAGAATACAAGGATTTCACTCTCATTTTTTGGTGCTGCTTTAGGATTAATGCAGATTAATATTTTGTTACATACAATGGCTTTCGCAAACAGCCATGTCACTCAAATACTCCTGGGAGGATTTCAACAACACTCAACATGGTTAAGACTTGCACACTAAAACAATAAACAAACAAACAAAAAAGAAAACGTATCAGTGATGACAAATGTTCAGCTAAACAGCAGTTTCAGTTTTGCAGTATTGTGTTACCTGTGAGATGAAAAGAATATGAGCATATATATTTTAGTGTGTGAGGATTAACATCAGCCGTTTAACGGCATCAGTGTTACAATAGACTAAAGGAAGATGTAATCATATTTTGAGTGGTTATTAGATAATTACTATATAACGGTACAAAAAATGTAGTGGAAAAAAATCTCCATGATTTGCCTGCAGACTGTAACGTGAAAACACGTGTCTCTAATGTGAAGGAACAGACATGCCCTTCCTTACTGTTAATCTATCGTCTTTATAATCTCACACATGCTCACGGGGAAGGACATGATCACATAACTCATCCTGTAGAGAATACTAGTGTGTGTGAGTGAGAGTGTTTGGTGTGTGTGTGTGTGTGTGTGTGTATACAGTACATGACTGATTCATGTCAATACTGGTGAATACTCCAATTGCTATTCTGTCTTATTAATGTTTATATTCGGATGATCAACAGGTTGTGCAAGGGTTGGGTCATCACATTTTTGTCAACATCGTGGCCAGTTTCAAATACTAATGCAGATTTTCAAAACCATGATCCATGGTGTGGATGAGTACATAATGTTGTTGTTTTATAGAGCAACTATTCAATCTATAATACGCTATCACAACATGGTTCTGTAACCTGACTGTAAAACATAAAGCACAACTCCAGAACCTTGTTAAGAGGGCAGGGGAACCTAAAGCACAACTCCAGAACCTTGTTAAGAGGGCAGGAGAACCTAAAGCACAACTCCAGAACCTTGTTAAGAGGGCAGGGGAAATAATGGGGACTCAGTCCCCATCCTCCTTAAGTAAGATTTGTGAGGACACAGTTAGGAAACAAGGATTTAGGATAGCCACAGACCCAACTCATGTACTAATCACACAGTACAAGCTGATGCCTCTGGGCAAAAGATACCGACTCCATGTAGGCTCACACACACACAGTCAGAGACAGACACACACACACACTAGCGCAGGTCCATGTAGTGGTGTTGGGCTCTAGCTGAAGAGCTTGATGAAGCAGCCCTGGCAGTATGGCTTGTGGTTCTGCTCCTTGAAGGTGCCCTTGTTGAGCTGCTTGAGGCAGAAGGTGCAGACGAAGTGCTCGGGGTGGAACTTCTTGGCCATGATGGTGCTGATGCAGCGACCCGTGATGTGCCGTGATCTGTGCATGAGTGTGTGTAGCACTACTAACCTGTAATGGGATGTGATCTGTGCATGAGTGTGTGTAGCGCTACTAACCTGTAATGGGATGTGATGGGATGTGATCTGTGCATGGGTGTGTGTGTAACGCTACTAACCCATGATGTACTATGATGAGATGATCTGTACAGTGTGTGTGTAGTGCTAAGAGCATCTGTATGTAACTGAGTCACAATAACTTCACTGCTGATTGCTGTATACAGTGTGGGTCACAACAGCTTCACTGATGATTTAATAAATATATGAAACCCAGGGTAGAGTGTGTGAATGAATGTGGACTGGACTGCAGGAGGGTCATTGTGTCAGAGATGCTGTACAGTAGAAGGCCAGAGTTCCTGCCCTGTGATCCACATACTGGATCTGGCCACTAGAGGGAGTTGTGTCTCTTCATTACTGTGCCTGCATGAGGAGCCAGAGCCACAGAAGGACTGACACACACACACTCTCCCACATCATGTACTGATATCTGACCCCCAGACCCTCTGTTATTTATTCATAACAAACAACTATAAAAGGATTTATAATCACACATGGGTTATTGAATTGATTACATTACTCACAAAGATGAAATATATTTCGTCAACAGTAGTGATCATGTGTATTTTTATTAAAAAGTAACATCCATCATAAGATCTCATATAAATGGTGCATTTTGTATGCAAGTCTTTTGGAACAGCCATATTAGCTATGTTGCAAGTGTACATTTCATCATACATCAAACATCAACCAGAGTACAAGCTCATCAATATTCACTAGTCAACATCATGCAATGCCCCACCACCTAATCTAAAAGGGGGCATCATCAGCATTTGTATTTATAACAGCTGATTTCACCCAGAGAGTCAGACAGATGACAAATAGTTTCATAGTTGCAGTTGAGCTCTTGAGCTCCAAAAGAAGTGCATTAAAGTCTGTCTCAGTCTCCGTCAAGTCTGGCAAGTCAGAGGCCTTTCCCTCCAAATCCCATAATCAAACATCACCATGTTTTTATTGTGCTCTTGTCATATAATCTCAGCTTTCCCGTTTCCCGGGACCTGCGGACTTTATACCTGCGCCCCCTACGCGGACCCCCCCGTTCCCTACGCGGCTGTCGACTGGGCCGGACTGTCCTCGCAGGATGCTCGGGGTCTGCGGCGAAGCGGTTGCCCACCCGACCCGTCTTGTAAACAAACCCCACGACGCAATGAAGGTGAAGGAGCAGCCCCATCCCGTCTCACCCGCTCCGGCTTCATTACATGTAGATTCAGAAAGAACTGCTACAGGAGCAACCGCCCGTGTGTTCCAGCAGAGGCCCAGAGGTGCAGACGCTGTAATATCTGCTGTCCAGAGGTGCAGACGCTGTACTATCTGCTGGGGCCCAGAGGTGCAGACGCTGTAATATCTGCTGGGGTCCAGAGGTGCAGACGCTGTAATATCTGCTGGGGTCCAGAGGTGCAGACGCTGTACTATCTGCTGGGGCCCAGAGGTGCAGACGCTGTAATATCTGCTGGGGTCCAGAGGTGCAGACGCTGTAATATCTGCTGGGGTCCAGAAGTGCAGACGCTGTAATATCTGCTGGGGTCCAGAAGTGCAGACGCTGTAATATCTGCTGGGGTCCAGAGGTGCAGACGCTGTAATATCTGCTGGGGCCCAGAGATGCTGTAGGGCAATTCCATGGAAAATTAAGTTTTTTGTAACATCCATAACGCCAATAAAATGTGATGGTATGGTATCACTGATGTTATGGATGTGACAAAAAGTCATTTTTCCGTGGAATTGCCCTGTAATATCTGCTGGGGTCCAGAGATGAGGGAGTGCTTTTGCTCTTTTGGTTTTCAGAGGCAGCTGCCAGATCCTTACATGTGAGTGGTGGCTTATATGTGTGCTGATGAGATGAGATGTGTTTATTGGTGTGTGTGTGTGTGTGTGTGTGTGTGTGTGTGTGTGTGTGTGTGTGGATGCAATAACAACTATCTGCATAGGCGTGCATACATAGACC
>NW_027468848.1:10235007-10260007 GCF_046254945.1 Alosa pseudoharengus
TTATTCTTTACATGTATTTTCAGTTTCAGGAGGGCAGGTCAATGTTACCTTGAGGAAATGGATGTGATCCTCTGTGTGTGAAAGCTGCTCCAGTTCAGCATCTCTCCTCTTCAGCTCAGCAATCTCCTGCTCCAGTCGCTTCAGGAGTCCTTCAGCCTGACTCACCTCAGCCTTCTCCTGAGCTCTGATCAGCTGTGTCACCTCAGAGCGCCTTCTCTCAATGGAGCGGATCATCTCAGTGAAGATCCTCTCACTGTCCTCCACTGCTGTCTGTGCAGAGCTCTGTTAGGAGACACACAAAGAGGAGGGCAGGAGACACACAGAGGGAGGTGAAGCTGAAAGTGTTTCATGGTGTCAGTGGTTCTTTGTGTGCTGTAGAGATGGTAGCAGAGGCACAGTTACTCACTGGGCTCACTACAATCTGGCCCGAGGGTAGAATTAGAATTTATTACTGCTATGTAGACTCTTCTCACTCCCCAGAATTCAGCATTTATACCACAGACTTTGCAGCATACTTACTGTACTCATAGAACATATTACTAGATTAATATCTAATAGAACACTAATACTACTAGTTTGTTCTGAATGTGCTTATTATTCATCATGAATTCAGCATTTGTATCATTAAGCAATTGAATAAAAAGGGACTTTGTTCTGGCAAACAACCTGATACCTGTAATCTAGTTATAGCAAATCAACAAAGCTGCCATAATACTTATCACAACATTTGAGAGCTGAAACCAGCTGTTGTCTTCTCCTCTGGTCAGTACTCACCTTAAGAGTCTCCACAGCCTTCCTCAGCTCCTGCAGCTCCTTCTCTCTCTCCTGGATTCTCTGCTGTAATCTCCTCTGGGTCTGCCCCAACCTCTTCTGTTGATAAAAATGCAGATGTACTTCAGACAAGTTTATTTATATCGGACAGGATATTTCCTACATTTCACATTTCAATGTGCTTTACATTAAATGCAAATAATAATAGCAAATGAAATCATAAAAGGGAAATAGTTAAAAAATATTCCATAAAACAGAATAATTAAAAGACATACAAAACACAAAATAGAAACCTTTACAAAGTGCATCTGTTGAACAGGAACGACATTTGATCAGCTAGGTGAGAGCATCTGAGAACAGTTTGGTCTCAAACTGGCAACAGTTGGTTCCAGAGCTGATCGCATGCAGCTGAAAGCTGCTTCACCATGTTTAGTTCCCACAGCAGGTTTTACCAATAAGTATTTCTCCTGTGACCTGAGAGGTCTGGAAGGTGGGTACTGCTGAAGCAGGTCTGATAGGTAATTAGGTCCCATGCCATTTAGTGATTTGTAAACACGCTGTGCAGGGACTTTAGTATTGGAGTAATGTGGTCAGTTATTTTAGTTGTCTTAACTATGCTTTCAATTCATTTGTTTTCAGATAGTAGTGCATTCAAAAGGCCACCCCACCCGAAAATGACAACTCATAGAAGCTTAAAAATGGCGCTTCGGACGTAATTAACGTTATGGTTTTAAACGAAAGTTTGATAGAACCTCTGACATTAAGCATTAAACACGTCACGCAAACAAGTCAAGTTGGCTCAGACTTGTTGACTTGTTTGCTTGACGTGTGAGTATTTGATCTTTTGTGCAGTATCATATTCAGCTGACACTGCATGTCAATGTTTGACAGATTTTATATATTTTGCACTTTGTACCTGCTATAATTTCCTGATTTATGTATTCTCTAATAAGAGAGAGTCTGCGGAAAATCAGTAGACTTTCATTAGTGCAATGTTCTTGTAATTGTACAAACATATTATAGCATGTATGTTTCAGACCTTTCAAACAAAATGTAAACACAAGTGTAGCTCCAGTACTCACCTGTTGGTCTGTCGATTCTGCTACAGCTGTGACTGTGGCCTTTATGTCCGTCCATCGTACAAAGGTAGCAGATACAACTCTGATCGGTACGACAAAATATTTCAAACACTTTCTGATGACGGGAGCAGATCCTCTCCTGTAGCTGGCCTGTGGCATCAATCACTGAGTGTTTTCTTCCTGGATGAAGTTCATTGTGAGCTTTGAAGTGAGTTTGACAATAGGAATCCAGGCAGTCCAGACAGGACTTCACGGCTTTGAGTTTTCTCCCAGTGCAGACATCACACTCCACATCTCCAGGTCCAGCAGTAGATAGAGCAGGAGGGGCAACGTGCATTCTGGTCTTCCTTAATTGTTCCACAAGCTCTGCTACAACATTATTTTTGTTTAAAACGGGTCTTGGAGCGAATGTCTGTCTGCATTGTGGGCAGCTGTAAACTCCCTTCTGGTCTTCCTGATCCCAGCAGCCCTTAATGCAGCCCGTGCAGTAATTGTGTCCACAGTGAAGAGTCACTGGATCCTTCAGTAGATCCAAACAAATCGAGCACATTAAAATGTCTTCGTTACTTGAAATCGCCTCTGCCATTTTCCTTACGTGCTAACAAACACTAGCCTACGAGAAGCTGCTGAGTAACAATTTTCTTTCACTTTCCTTTCTTCTGAGTGTTGTTCACAGCTTCCTTGTTGCGTGCAGAACGTAAAGTGCCAGCCCACTTTTGTTAATCATGAATAATTAATAACATGACAAGCTGCATACATGATGTGACCTATTATAAAATACTAACATGAGCTGTATAGCCTACATCTCTAATTTATTGCTTTAATTGTGGCATTGTGTAAGGAAAATTGAAAAACATCCCAAATATTAAAGGAAAGGAAATTAAACTCTTAAAATACTTTCCCCTCACACTAGATAATTGGAAAAAAAGTAGGTTAGGCCTATCGGAATTCGGGACGCATTAATGTAAAGCCGCCGACTCAGAAGTGACCAAATGCATGGGCAGACGGGCGCAGGGCAGCTATTCATAGTTGGATATCAGCTGTGATGGTGCTGCCATCTAGTGGAGATATGTTGTACTATGTGCCTCAAAGTCTGCACAGCAAGGAGTAAAAAAAGCTGTAGCCTACTGTAGGAGCCAGTTATAAATCAAGACTGAGGTTATATTCATGATGTGTGATTTTTATAGTGTGTATATTTAGTTTTGTGTCATGAGTATTTTCTGTCAGGTATAATACAAATGATTTCACTCTGTGAACTCAAGTGTGAATATAGTCGGACACACATAAAGAAAATACTCAGCATCAGCATTACAGCCCATTACAGGAAAAAGGCCAAGACAAGTAGGCGTCTGGCAGATTTGCATATATATATAAATAATGCTGTAATACCCAGTCATGACAATGTTGTGGTCTGGAGAAGTCGTGGGCATCAGCAGCATTTGCATTTCTAACTGCTGATTTCCTCCAGAGAGCCAGACAGATAACAGACAGATGGAGGCGTCTGTGTGCTGTGTGTGGAAACTGTGTGAAGTGACAGGAGTCTGATGGAGGAGAAGGGAAAACAGGATGAACTTAGATTTGGATTTTGTAACTCAAACCCAATTATTGGATGTTTTTTTGACAGCTATATGACCTGGTGATAACGGGGTGCAAGTGCATTGCTGTACAAGTGGTAAAGTGAGCCGTTCAGGTGTGATAGAGGCATTAATTGGACAGCGGCAGGCCAAAGTTCATTTGCATCTGCACCCAGACACACCTGTGCAGTTTGTTTATTTGTATCTGCACCCAGGCACACCTGTGCAGTTTGTTTATTTGTATCTGCTCCCAGACACACCTGTGCAGTTTGTTTATTTGTATCTGCACCCAGGCACACCTGTGCAGTTTGTTTATTTGTGTCTGCACACCTGTGCAGTTTGTTTACTTGTATCTGCACCCAGACACACCTGTGCAGTTTGTTTATTTTAAGTTCAGGGTTCCTGACAAAATACCAGCGGTCATGCAACACAATAATAACAGGCAGTGCAGAAGATACCCCATTAAAATAGACCTTTTACAGTTACTGCCTGAGGGTAGAGTGCACTATATGGTGCTTCTATTTCTATCTATACCACAAACCTTTTTGTTGTGTCATAATAATGTATACACAATATTGTAGAGTCATACACCCCTTTATTCTCACCTAAGGAGGACTGGAGGCGTGAGGGGAGGTGGTGGGTTGTGAGCAAAGTTAAGCCAATGCTGTTGCTTCGGCAGGTAGACTGCAGAATAAGTTACCTGGCAGATGAAGAAGGAGGCGTGGCAAATTCCGTCACGCTCCTCCTGAACTTCCGTTTGTAAACGCCATTAATCTCCAGCTCCTCCGTGGACTCCCCAGTGCCATCCCTGGAGATGGACTGCAGCTGATCCAGGACAACTTGTCTCCATGACAACCATGCAATGCCCCAAGGTAGCAAAATGTACTTTATTTGTGCTTTAATACATACATGTACTGTAATTCCATAAGTGACCTGAAAACAGACTGACAACTGACATCATAACACTTCACAAGATGGAAATGAATATTGCAAGTGAGGCGTTTCAAATCCTGGCCAATTAAATGCACAATTTGGAAGAATACAAGGATTTCAAGGATCTCATTTTTTGGTGCTGCTTTAGGATTAATGCAGATTAATATTTTGTTACATACAATGGCTTTCGCAATCAGCCATGTCACTCAAATACTCCTGAGAGGATTTCAACACTCAACATGGTTAAGACTTGCACACTAAAACAATAAACAAACAAACAAAAAAGAAAATGTATCAGTGATGAAAAATGTTCAGCTAAACAGCAGTTTCAGTTTTGCAGTATTGTGTTACCTCTGAGATGGAAAGAATATGAGCATATATATTTTAGTGTGTGAGGACTAACATCAGCTGATGAAGTTCCCGCCGTTTAAAGGCATCAGTGTTACAAGAGACAAAAGGAAGATGTAATCATATTTTGAGTGGTTATTAAAAAGTTACTGTATAACGGTACAACAAATGTAGTGGAAAAAATCTCCAGACTTTTCCTGCAGACTGTAACCTGAAAACACGTGTCTCTAATGTGAAGGAACAGACATGCCCTTCCTTACTGTTAATCCATCGTCTTTATAATCTCACACATGCTCATGGAGAAGGAAATGATCACATAACTCATCCTGAAGAGAATACCTGTGTCTGTGTCTTTGTATGTTTATATATATATATATATATATATATAATATATATATATATATATATGTGTGTGTGTGTGTGTGTATACATGACTGATTCTTGTCAATAATGGTGAATACTCCAATTGCTATTCTGCTTTTGTCAACATCGTGGCCAGTCTCAAATACTAATGCAGATTTTCAAAACCTTCAAGCAAGGTTCACCATACGGACAATTCTTCATAGAACACAAACTCCACACGTGGGAAATCAACAAGCAGATTTCATACAAGTTACACTCAGCCAGTGAGCAACAAACCTTTCATATTAGTGATAATAAACATTTTTACAGTGTTCAGCCATGAATACTTCTCATGATCAAAACCTTCCAAGGCAATCAGTGGAGAACTCAGTCAGAGAGCAGAGACCACAGATCATCTCTGATGGGGAACATTACTCGAATACACCTCCTCACACCACCACACCACCGCAACTTGCTATTGGTTGCTTGTTAAAGATACCTTCACACAACCACATCCTGAATCAACATACACAGCAACTCATCACAGTCACAACTAAGGTGACCATTCATGTCCAGACAGTCTGACTTTCAAGCCCTTTGTCACACACACACACACACAGACAAACACACAAGCCCTTGTTGAGCTGCTTGAGGCAGAAGGCGCAGACGAAGTGCTCGGGGTGGAACTTCTTGGCCATGCGCTGATGCAGCGACCTGTGATGTGATCTGTGCATGAATGTGTGTTAGCGCTACTAACCTATAATGGAATGTGATCTGTGCATTGAGTGTGTGTGTAGCGCTACTAACCTGTAATGGGATGTGATCTGTGCATGAGTGTGCGTGTAGCGCTACTTACCTGTAATGGATTGTGATGGGATGTGATCTGTGCATGAGTGTGTGTAGCGCTAAGAGCATCTGTATGTAACTGAGTCACAATAACTTTACTGCTGATATAGGACCTAGCCAAGCCAAGGGTAGAGTGTGTGAGTGAATGTGGTCTGGACTCTGTACAGGAGGGTGATTGGGTGAGAGATTCTGACAGTTCCTGCCCTGTGATCCACACACACTCCCATTCTGGTATCTGGCCACTAGAGGGAGTTGTGTCTCTTCATTACTGTGCCTGAATGAGGAACCAGAGCCAGAGAGGGCCAGACTCCAGGACTGATCTGACCTTTTGATCCTAGTTTCAGACTGACACACACACTCTCCCAAATCATGCACTGATGTCTGACCCCCAGACCCTTTGTTATTTATTCAAACAATTTTAACAATTTGAACAAACAATTATAAAAGGTTTGAGAAACATACATGGATTATTTTCATTGATTACAGGACTCAAACAGATAAAATATACTCCATCAACAGTAGTGATCATGTGGGCTATTTATAAAAAAATAAATGTAGCATCCGCCATAACATCCCATACGGTACATTTTGTATGCACGTCTTTTGGGGCAGCCATATCAGCTATGTTGCAACAAGAAGTGGACATTTCATCATACACCAAACATCTTTTTAATCTCTTGAGTACAAGCTCATAAATATCCACTTCTAGTCCACATCACGTAATGCCCCACCACCACACACGTGTCACATATCTGGTCAGCATCTATCTGTATCTGGGGTCTTTACATTTCTGTCCTGCTGTATACAGTGTGGGTCACAACAGCTTCACTGATCCAGTGCCTATCCAAAACCCAGGGTACAGGGTGTGAGTACATGTGGTCTGGACTCTGTGCAGGAGGGTCATTGTGTCAGAGATGCTGTAGAAGGCCAGAGTTCCTGCCCTGTGATCCACATACACGCCTATTCTGGAGCTGGCCACTAGAGGGAGTTTAGTGTGTTTATAATTGTGGCAGAAATTAGAGCTGGAGCTGGAGAGGAGGAGTATCCAGGACTGATCATTAAATCCAAACCCACACTCAACACTTCCTTTCCTGCTGATGCTTTTATATGAGACTACTATACCAACCACCCCACTCCACTCAACCTCCCAGTAGCAGCGTCCAGACACACCCTCTCTACACAGCACCTGATGCCACCCATCAAATCTCTCTGGATGATCAGGATATGACTGGAGCTCAGCTCTGCACTCCACCCTCCTGTTCCCCTCAGACAGATGGAGGTTTCTGTATGCTGTGTTTGGATCCAGTGTGAAGTGACAGGAGTCTGATGGAGGAGAAGAGAGAAGAGGACACACTTAGACTAGTATTATGTGTATTACAGTGTGTGTGTGTGTGTGTGTGTATGTGTGTGTGTGTGTGTGTGTGTCTGTGTGAGTGTGTGTGTGTGTGTGTTTGTATGTGCCTGTGTGAGTGTGTATGAACTTAGACTTGTATTTGTGTATTACTTGTATTTGAGTATTATTTTGTGTGTGTGTGTGTGTGTGTGTGTGTCTGTGTGTGTGTGTATGTGTCTGTGTGTGTGCCTGTTTGAGTGTGTATGTGCTTGTCTGTGTGTGTGTCTGTGTGTGTATGTGCCTGTGTGTGTGTGTATGTCCCTGTGTGAGTGTGTGTGTATGTGCTTGTGCTATATATGTGTGTGTATGTGCCTGTGTGTGCGTGAGTGTTTGTATGTGTATGTGTATGTGTCTGTGTGTGTGTGTGTGTGTGTGTGTGTGTATGTGTGTATGTATCTGTGTGTGTGTGTGTGTGTGTGTGTGTGTGTGTGTGTGTGTGTGTGTGTGTGTGTATGCCTGTGTGTGTGTATGTCCCTTCTGTGTGTGTGTGTGTAGGGCTGCACGATTATGGTCAAAATGATAATCACGATTTTGATCAATATTGTGATCACGATTATTCATTAATTTTAGTGACAATATCAGGGTTATTTCTGGAATATCGTGGAATTTTGGAAAGTATTTCAGACATGAAAAGTCAGGGAATTTGATCATTTTTGGTCATGAAGTATCGGGGAATTTTGTTGTAGCAGTTTTGAAAATGTACTTGCCAATATACATTAATACTAATATTTCATGCAGAATTGGTGTAAGCCTACTGCATGTCTGGTTATAAGCTTGACTGCTTGCTTGAGGAGCCCAACTTTGTTTATGCAATGTCCATTTAGTCCTCTCCCGCTCTAAAAAAGTAAAAGATTCTTGAACACTTTGTGGCTGCTCTGAAATCATTGGTCGGTAACCTTCCAGATATTCAGGTTTTTTGTCAGGGAAAAGTCATGGAAATTTACATTTGACTTAGAGTGGGAACCCTGCAATATTTGTTTGCCTAAATATATTGGACTTGCTATCTGGCTCACCCAAATTCTTCCCTTACATTTCCTCCCCTAAATTACTGCAATTATAGACTTGGCTGCAAACGAGTTTTTGTGCGTGCCAATTTGTTAGTAATTTTGGGAGACCGCGGGTGAGGGACTGCAACCGAACAGCTCAGCTGCTGAAGTGCCTCTGGGGCGCAGCAAATGAACGTCAAATACAAGCCCATTTAAACTCACGATATTCAGACTGATGCGTAAGCTACATTTGAATTATTGCTCATTCGTTTTGAGTGTTGTGTCTTGAAACGCATCGTAGGTTGCACACATGTAGTCTGTAAATTACATAGGCCCTAAACAAAATCCAGCTCAACTCATTATTATAGCCGTAGGCTACATCGGAGGAAGCAAACAAGGACTAAAAGTTAACGTGTGTGGCGTGACCGTTGTGTGATATGTGTTTCACGTATGAGAGCCCTGCTTTGCTTATGACTTGTTCTTGGTTAAGTTCACTTCCTGACATCCGAATCCAAACAACTAGTGTTGGGAGTAATGTATTAAAAAAGTAATGTAATTACAGTAATGCATTGCTTTTTGCTGTAATGCAGAAATGTAAGGCATTACCAATACAATTTCAGTAATATTTTACTCGGTACAATTCTCAGTAACTGAAGTTACTTTGCTTTTTAATCCAAAATTGAGAAATGCTCAATTGGCACCAGAGAAGATTATCCAAGAATTAAAAACAGTCATTTATGCTGGCCCTGGAACTTGATTGCCTTGTTTAGATGACTGTAGAAAGGGAATTTGAGTTATCTCTGCCATTCATGCAACAGATCTAACATGGTTAGGCTATACTTCTCATTTCAAGCAGTGAGAATAACTAAAATGTTGCTTTTACAGACAAAGATCGTAGCCATTATTCTCAAACTATTTGCATTAAGTCTACACCACTGTAAGTGGAAGGAAAGGCAACCAGCAATGATGAGAACCATTTAAAGTCAACATACAATTTCACTATGGCTATATTTTACTATATTAAGTTGTGAGTGACCTTTGGGGCCTACATTGTCCCATGAGCCATAACTGCAACCATTATATTGTTCTTTTGTTAGCCTTAAGCCTAGCTCAGTCATTATGCCATACCACATCACCTCCTGCCGTGTAATGAGCTGCATTGAACACATGAAGGTCTATTGAGAACACCAAATCCATATTTCCTGTTATTTTGGTGAAAGTAATGTAAACGTAGTGTAATACCTTACAATTCAAAGACAGTAATATTGTAATGTAACAAATTACTTTGAGATGACAGTATCAAGTAATAAATAATGCATTACGCTTTTGAAGTAACTTGCCCAACACTGCAAACAACGGATGATCCGCTTCGAAGCTCTTCGCTTTCTGCTGTGACACACTTTTTGACCATAGTTTTTTTGTATAGTCTTTTAACATAATGCTACTAGTCCACAGTGCATCCAGGAAACTTCAGGCTGAGCTGTTTTTGGTAGGCTACGTGCAGGCGCATGGTCAGACAGGTTTCAGGAGCACTTAGTTTTGTAGCGGAGCGTTCTATGG
This sequence comes from Alosa pseudoharengus, assembly GCF_046254945.1. Taxonomy (NCBI): domain Eukaryota; kingdom Metazoa; phylum Chordata; class Actinopteri; order Clupeiformes; family Clupeidae; genus Alosa; species Alosa pseudoharengus. Next base: position 10,244,840 of record NW_027468848.1, read on the forward strand.
GTAGAGCACACATTTTTAAAAGTCGTGATCGTGATTGGAATTCAATTAATTTTGCAGCCCTATGTGTGTGTGTGTGTGTATATGTGCCTATGTGTGCGTGTGTGTGTGTGTGTGTGTGTGTGTGTGTGTGTGTGTGTGTGCATGTTTCTTTGTGTGATTGCATACAGTACATTAGTGCAGTGGTTCTTAACTGATCTTGCTTTGGGACCCACAATTTCCCATGTTTACTAAGTTGCGACCCATGTGTACTGTATGTGCCTGTGTGTGCGTGTGACGTGTATGTGCCTGTGTGTATGTGCCTGTGTGTGTGTGTGTGTGTGTATGTGCCTGTGTGTGTGCGTGTGTGTTTGTGTGTGTGTGTGCGACCCATGTATATTTTTAGCAATCAAGCGGAATACGCTGAGCTACATGGTAGGACACGTACAGTGCCTGTAGGCCTACTTCTTTAGAACTTGCTGATGTTTGGCATTACATTTGTGAAGTCTTCAACTCCTCATGTCAATTCTCAAAGTACTCGACAGGTTTGTCTTTGACAGGTGAGCTTTGTTTCCATGTGGCGTTTTCTCTCATGAGCCAGCAATTCAGTGAACACCGCACACTGAGGTTTCTGTCCCGTTTTGTCTCAATGTAAGTGAATCCATATCCTACTTCAAATATTCAGGGTTGTAGCCTACTTGCGTTTACCGCTAAAATGATGTCTAACATGACCTGTCACATAAACATTTTATATGTCATTGGCAATTACTGACAGTCTATCAAAATAAAGGTTCAATATTAGATCTGATTTTTTTTAACTCAATACAGGAGTAAGAAACACTGCATTAGTGTATGTGTGTGTATTTGTACGTATGTACTATGTAGGTGTCTGTGTGTGTGTGTGTGTGTTTGTGTGTGTGTGTGTGTATGTATTTAATTCTACTTTGTGTGTGTGTGTGTGTGTGTGTGTGTGTCCAACTTACACTGCAAGAGCTCCTCTCTGGTCACTGGTTCAGGATAAACAGCCTGGACATCAGACACTGAAACAGAACATATCACTTCACTACCAAATAAAACTTAGTTACATATACAGTATGAAGAGAATACGTATATATTGATGACAGCACACACATTTTCAAATCACATCAGTAGAGATTGTATAAAGAAGGTTATATGGCATTATGAGTCCCCAGCTGCTTAAATCGTAAAGGCCTCCAACCTCCCACTGATGAGTGCCTTATCTTCATTAGGAGGGTAGGGGCATGTTTAGAGTCCCTCATCTTCATTAGGAAGGTAGGGGCATGTTTAGAGGACCTCATCTTCATTAGGAGGGTAGGGGCATGTTTAGAGGACCTCATCTTCATTAGGAGGGTAGGGGCATGTTTAGAGGACCTCATCTTCATTAGGAGGGTAGGGGCATGTTTAGAGGCCCTCATCTTCATTAGGAGGGTAGGGGCATGTTTAGAGGCCCTCATCTTCATTAGGAGGGTAGGGGCATGTTTAGAGGACCTCATCTTCATTAGGAGGGTAGGGGCATGTTTAGAGAACCTCATCTTCATTAGGAGGGTAGGGGCATGTTTAGAGGCCCTAATCTTCATGGTTGGGACATGTTCAGAGGACCTCATCTTCATTAGGAGGGTAGCATGTTTAGAGGACCTCATCTTCATTAGGAGGGTAGGGGCATGTTTAGAGGCCCTCATCTTCATTAGGAGGGTAGCATGTTTAGAGGACCTCATCTTCATTAGGAGGGTAGGGGCATGTTTAGAGGCCCTCATCTTCATTAGGAGGGTAGGGGCATGTTTAGAGGACCTCATCTTCATTAGGAGGGTAGGGGCATGTTTAGAGGCCCTCATCTTCATTAAGAGGGTAGAGGCATGTTTAGAGGCCCTCATCTTCATTAGGAGGGTAGGGGCATGTTTAGAGGCCCTCATCTTCATTAGGAGGGTAGAGGTGTGTTTAGAGGACCTTCAGTTCTAACGCACCACAATCAATTCATTATCACAAGACAACTGCAGAAGTAATGGGTGTAATCTAGTGGTTTGGAGTAAATGATAAGGTTACTGTTTGTTAAAGCTGAATCCTAACTCCATCTCTGATCTCAGCTTCTGCTTTTGTTTGTTGTTATTGATAAATGTTAACATCTAAACTCTGGGGCCCAGCCACAACCCCCATGCCTTTATAGGTTTGACATCTGAAAGAATGTTTTAAAGATGAAAAGATTCAGTGAGACTATCATTCCGTTGCTAGACCCCAGATATAAATCCATGGAGGCTGTTATAATCAGAGAGTAAAGACTGTATGGTGGCAGCGCCTCCTTACTGTCTGTTCTTCTGACTGGGAGTTCAGGATCAGTGTCGTGGCAGATATTCAGACTCGGGCCAGAAATTAAGTCCAAACATCTTGCCCACAACGTAACAAAAATACACCATTATAAGTGCTGAAGTCAAAAACTTGTCCCAAAAAGAAGGCGCAAAAGTCCGGCAGAGTTCCGTGCAAAAATTCCTTTAATGACTACATAGCGCAAAGCCTGAGTGGATCGCACGATCGCACTCCCGAACAAAGGTAGAACTCTCTTACTTATACCCCCTCAAAATGCTGACACAACACTACCCCAAACAAACTTTTCACCTTAAGTTTATGGAAAGTTCAGGGGTGTACAGTATAGAGTGATCACAGGTCATACATTGTGCATGGGTTAAATATCGTTCGCCCCCCTGCACTCTCCTACTGGTTGTTATGAGTAGAGCTCGCCCTGTGTATGCGGTATCTTGCAGCTTCAAGGCCGACTCAAAAGGCCTAGTCTAAGGCAGCATGAGACACAGTGCAACAAAATGAGACACAGGGCAGCAAAAAGAGACATAGGGATACAGAGCGCACGTAGGGGGAATTCTGGTAGAATAGCTTCAGTATGTTAATAGTATTAGTTAAACTTGTTATTTAAAATGTTATAAGAGTATTATGGTTAGGAATAACTTCAGTGTATTACTTGATTATGATTAAGGTTATATGAATACATGCTTTACAGTTTCAAACTCGTTCTCTTATCATGATGTCTACAACCCATAGGATAATTTTATACAACATCAGTATCTGGGAACGAACACAGAGACACTCATTCACCCAGGATCAACAAAACAAAGAAACGCACATCTTCCGTTGCATATTATCATTTTGTGTGTACTCTACTCTTTGGGAAATGTAACTTAATGACAGACTCACATTCTAAAGACTGGATGATCTTGATTTGTGCCACTGTTGAGAGACACAGAACATACAGAGTCAAATTAATCCATAACTGTTTGAATATAACAGTGTGTTGTAAAAATTCATGATTGTGCCCATTCTAGGTATTTGTCAAACCTGTTGCAGATATCTTGGCTACTTCCTGCTTGAAAATGGCTTCCAGTTTCTCCTCCAGCTGCACCTTCACTGCAGAGACAGATTCCTTCACAGCCTCAAAAGAGAAACTTTGGCTGAAGGTTATGCTGGGTAAGTCTTTAGAGCGAGGAGAATCTTGGAAGGATGGAATATTCTACGGAGAAAAATATAAGAGTTGAGACAGTTTATTATGAAGGTCATGCTGGTACAAATGTACTGCAAGGAGCACCAGTGACTGACAACATTCTGCAGAGAGAAACACAAAAGGTGAGAGAGATCATCTGAATATTCAGTCAGGGCTGTTTCCCCAAATGCTGCAGACATAATGAAGTTCATCAGTTGGTTTAGTGTATGTGTGTAATTATGCATTAGTATGTTGAAGTGTGTGTACATGTTAAATACATACTGTACATACTGCATGTAAAGCAATACAATCTATTTGTTACCTCATCACATTGTTGGTGATCGGACATATGTCATACTGTATATTTCACAGAAAGCTATCAACTCAATACTTTGTCTTATTCTTTACATTTATTTTCAGTTTCAGGAGTGCAGATCAAATTTACCTTGAGGAAATGGATGTGATCCTCTGTGTGTGAAAGCTGCTCCAGCTCAGCATCTCTCCTCTTCAGCTCAGCAATCTCCTGCTCCAGTTGCTTCAGGAGTCCTTCAGCCCGACTCACCTCAGCCTTCTCATGAGCTCTGATCAGCTCTGTCACCTCAGAGCGCCTTCTCTCAATGGAGCGGATCATCTCAGTAAAGATCCTCTCACTGTCCTCCACTGCTGTCTGTGCAGAGCTCTGTTAGGAGACACACAAAGAGGAGGGCAGGAGACACACAGAGGGAGGTGAAGCTGAAAGTGTTTCATGGTGTCAGTGGTTATTTGTGTGCTGTAGAGATGGCAGCAGAGGCACAGTTATTCACTGGGCTCACAACAATCTGGCCCAAGAAGGTGGAGTTAGAACTTGATACTGCTAATGTTGACTCTTTCATCCCACTCAGCAGTAATATCACAGGCTTAATTTAACCCAAGAAATATAACTCTTTACAGGACTGCCAATTTTGACCCCAAGAATTAAGCATTAATGTTATTGATTTTGCAGCTGAATTACTAATGTCTATTGATTTTGCATGTGTCTGCTATTATATCCATCATTAAGCAAAAGGATAAAACTAATTCTGAGTATTGATTTTATGGGTATCCATGATCTGTGATATTAATGACAATAACATTTGAAAGCTGAAACCTTCATCAGTCTGCTGTTATCTACTCACCTTGAGAGTCTCCACAGCCTTCCTCAGCTCCTGCAGCTCCTTCTCTCTCTCCTGGATTCTCTGCTGGAATCTCTTCTGGGTCTGCCCCAACTGCTTCTGTTCATAGAAATACAGACAAACTCAACTATGCTTCCTATTTATTTATCAAAACAATGATTACAAATAGCCCATAGCTATTTCTTGATGGACAGGTAATATAAACAACATGAACTCTTTTCAGTTGGAGAACTGGTTTAAAGCATTAAACACAAATCAAGCTGGGTCAGAACCTGTATATCGGACCCTTTATGCCGTATCACATTCAGATTGATGCTGCCAATCAATCAATCAATCAGATTTATTTATATAGCACATTTAAACATGACTTGCATCAACCAAAGTGCTTTACAGAGACCGGTGGGAAGCAAACATATAACATATAACAAATAAAACAGAGGCATACAAATACATGGAAGAGACAACAGTACAAGCAGGGCTCCGGTCAAGATGAATCGGGAAACGCTAGAGAGAAAAGGTATGTTTTGAGCTGGGATTTAAAAGAGTCAACTGAAGGGGCAAATCTGATGGAGGTAGGGATGCTGTTCCACAGTTTGGGGGCTGCGACAGCAAAGGCACGGATTGTGCCTGGATTGTGAGTTCTCTAATGAGAACAAGAGTCTGCAAAAAAATCAGTAAACTTTAAGAACTATAATGTTCTTGTTAAATACAAACACATTATTTGTGTATCAGACCTTTCAAATACAACGAAGACACAAGTGTAGCTCCAGTGCTCACCTGTTTGTTTTTCCATTCTGCAGCAGCTGTGACTGTGTCATGGCCTTTATGTTCGTCCATTGTGCACAGATAGCAGATACAAATCTGATCAGTACGACAAAATATTTCGAACACCTTCTTATGTTCAGAGCAGATCCTCTCCTGTAGCTGGCCTGTGGCATCAATCACTGAGTGGTTTCTTCCTGGATTTAGTTCATTGTGAGCTTTTAAGTGAGTTCCACAGTAAGACAACAGACAATCCAGACAGGACTTCACGGCTTTGAGTTTTCTCCCAGTGCAGACATCACACTCCACATCTCCAGGTCCAGCAGTAGATAGAGCAGGAGGGGAAGCGTGCATTCTGGTCTTCCTTAGTTGTTCCACTAGCTCTGCAAAAACATTGTTTTTGTTTAAAACGGGTCTTGGAGTGAACGTCTGTCTGCATTGAGGGCAGCTGTAAACTCCCTTCTGGTCTTCCTGGTCCCAGCAACCCTTAATGCAGCCCGTGCAGTAATTGTGTCCACAGTGAAGAGTCACTGGATCCTTCAGTAGATCCAAACAAATCGAGCACATTAAAATGTCTTCGTTACTTGAAATCGCCTCTGCCATTTTCCTTACGTGCTAACATACACTAGCCTACGAGAAGCTGTTGAGCAACAATTTTCTTTCACTTTCGTTTCTTCTGAGTGTTCACAGCTTCCTTGTTGCGTGCAGAACGTAAAGTGCCAGCCCACTTTTGTTAATCATGAATAATTAATAACATGACAAGCTGCAAACATGATGTGACCTATTATAAAATACTAACATGAGCTGCATAGCCTACATCTCTAATGTATTGCTTTAATTGTGAGTTTCCCATGGATAAGGAAAAGTGAAAACTTCCCAAATATGAAAGGAAAGGAAATTAAACTCTAAAATACTTTCCCGTCAAACTACATAATTGGAAAAAAGTAGATTTGGCCTATCGGAATTCGGGACGCATTCATGTAAAGCCACCGATTCAGAAGTGACAAAATGCATGGGCAGACGGGCGCAGGGCAGCTATTCATAGTTGGATATCAGCTGTGATGGTGCTGCCATCTAGTGGAGATATGTTGTACTATGTGCCTCAAAGTCTGCACAGCAAGGAGTAAAAAGAGCTGTACTGTAGGAGCCAGGCATAAATCAAGACTGAGGTTATATTCATGTGTGTATTTTAGTGAGTCTATTTAGTTTTGTGTCATAAGTATTTTCTGTTAGGTATAATACAAATGATTTCACTCTGTGAACTCAAGTCTGAATATAGTCAGACACACGTAAAGAAATCAGCATTACAGCCCATTGCAGGAAAAAGGCCAAGACAAGTAGGCGTCCTGCAGATTTAATTACACATATATAATAATAATGCTGTAATACCCAGTCATGTCAACAGGTGGCAGTTTTGTGTTCTGGAGAAGTCGTGGGCATCAGCAGCATTTGTATTTCTAACTGCTGATTTCCCCCAGAGAGCCAGACAGATAACAGACAGATGGAGGGTTCTGTGTGCTGTGTGTGGAAACAGTGTGAAGTGACAGGAGTCTGATGGAGGAGAAGAGAAAACTGGATGAACTTAGACTTGAAACTCAAACCCAATTCCCTGATATTTGCTGTTTGAAGTTCATTGGGTGTTTTTTGACAGCTATATGACCTGGTGATAACGGGGTGCAAGTGCATTGCTGTACAAGTGGTAAAGTGAACCGTTCAGGTGTGATAGAGGCACTAAGTGGGCAGCGCCAGGCCAAAGTTCATTTGCATCTGCTCCCAGGCACACCTGTGCAGTTTGTTTACTTGTGTCTGCACACCTGTGCAGTTTGTTTACTTGTATCTGCACCCAGACACACCTGTGCAGTTTGTTTATTTTAAGTTCAGGGTTCCTGACAAAATACCAGCGGTCATGCAACACAATAATAACAGGCAGTGCAGAAGATACCCAATTAAAATAGGCCTTTTACAGTTACTGCCTGAGGGTAGAGTGCACTATATGGTGCTTCTATTTCTATCTATACCACTCTATCTATACCACAAACCTTTTTATTGTAATATAATGTATACACAATATTGTATAGTCATACATCCCTTTATTCTTACCTAAAGAAGACTGGAGGCGTGAGGGGAGGTGGTGGGTTGTGAGCAAAGTTTAGCCAATGCTGTTGCTTCGGCAGGTAGACTGCAGAATAAGTTACCTGGCAGATGAAGAAGGAGGCGTGGCAAATTCCGTCACGTTCCTCCTGAACTTCCGTTTGTAAACGCCATTAATCTCCAGCTCCTCCGTGGACTCCCCAGTGCCATCCCTGGAGATGGACTGCAGCTGATCCAGGACAACTTGTCTCCATGACAACCATGCAATGCCCCAAGGTAGCAAAATGTACTTTATTTGTGCTTTAATACATACATGTACTGTAATTCCATAAGTGACCTGAAAACAGACTGACAACTGACATCATAACACTTCACAAGATGAAAATGAATATTGCAAGTGAGGCGTTTCAAATCCTGGCCAATTAAATGCACAATTTGGAAGAATACAAGGATTTCACTCTCATTTTTTGGTGCTGCTTTAGGATTAATGCAGATTAATATTTTGTTACATACAATGGCTTTCGCAAACAGCCATGTCACTCAAATACTCCTGGGAGGATTTCAACAACACTCAACATGGTTAAGACTTGCACACTAAAACAATAAACAAACAAACAAAAAAGAAAACGTATCAGTGATGAAAGATGTTCAGCTAAACAGCAGATTCAGTTTTGCAGTATTGTGTTACCTCTGAGATGGAAAGAATATGAGCATATATATTTTAGTGTGTGAGGACTAACATCAGATGATGAAGTTCCCGCCGTTTAAAGGCATCAGTGATACAAGAGACAAGAGGAAGATGTAATCATATTTTGAGTGGTTATTAGGAAGTTATAACAGTACAAAAAACGTAGTGGAAAAAGTCTCCATGATTTGCCTGCAGACTGTAACCTAGAACATGTGTCTCTAATGTGAAGGAACAGACATGCCCTTCCTTACTGTTAATCTATCGTCTTTATAATCTCACATATGCTCACGGAGAAGGACATGATCACATGATCACATAACTCATCCTGAAGAGAATACCTGTGTGTGTGTGTGTGTGTGTGTGTGTGTGTGTGTGTGTGTGTGTGCAGAGGAATCTCTATTCAATCCCTCACGTGCCTTCCCTACAACTCCTGCCCATTACAAAGTTGATTACCAGTGTGTGTGTGTGTGTGTGTGTGTGTGCATGTGTTTGTGTGTCTATCTATGTATGTTTATTTGATTATTCACATACATGACTGATTAATGTGAATACTGAATACTCCAATTGCTATTCTGTCTTATTAATGTTTATATTTGGTTGATTAACAGGTTGTGTAAGGGTTGGGTTTTTCACCTTTTGTTAACATCGTGGCCAGTTTCAAATACTAATGTGGATTTTCAAAACCTTCAAGCAAGGTTCACCAAAAGGACAATTTTTCGCAGAACACAAACTCCACACGTGGGAAATCAACAAGCAGATTTCATACAAGTTACACTCAGCCAGTGAGCAACAAACCTTTCATATTAGTGATTAACATTTTTACAGTGTTCAGCCATGAATACTTCTCATGATCAAAACCTTCCTAGGCAATCAGTAGAAAACTCAGTCAGAGAGCAGAGACCACAGATCATCATCAACATTACTCGAATACACCTCCTCACACCACCACACCACCGCAACTTGCTATTGGTTGTTTGTTGAAGATACCTTCACACAACCACATCCTGAATCAACATGCACACATACCTACAGCAATTCTTATCACAGTCACGACACATGTCCCCACACACACACACACACACACACACACACACACACACACACACACACACACACACACACACACACACACACACACACACACACACACACAGCAATTCTTATCACAGTCACAACTAAGGTGACCATTCATGTCCAGACAGTCCGGCTTTCAAGCCCTTTGTCACACACACACAGACAAACACACACACACACACACACACACACACACACACACACTAGCGCAGGTCCATGCAGTGGTGTTGGGCTCTAGCTGAAGAGCTTGATGAAGCAGCCCTGGCAGTATGGCTTGTCGTTCTGCTCCTTGAAGGTGCCCTTGTTGAGCTGCTTGAGGCAGAAGGCGCAGACGAAGTGCTCGGGGTGGAACTTCTTGGCCATGGCGCTGATGCAGCGACCCGTGATGGGCTTCTGGCAGCCTGAGCACAGCGAGCCGCGCCGATCGTGGTAGTGCACCTCACAGAACGGCTGCCCGTCATGCTCGAAAAAACTCCCGTGGACGAAGGGCGTGAAACATTCCTGTTGGACAACAATATAGACAACACATGGCTCATTCATATTAATTAATTTGGCAATTCATTATGTCAATTATTACAAGGGCCAGTTTCCCCAGAGCAATTTAGGGCACAATGGAGGCAGCCAGGAATCAAACCCACAACTACTGCATGCTAGCCCAGCTCCTTAGCCACTACACTACTGCATGCTAGCCCAGCTCCTTAACCACTACACTACTGCATGCTAGCCCAGCTCCTTAACCACTACACTACTACTGCATGCTAGCCCAGCTCCTTAACCACTACACTACTACTGCATGCTAGCCCAGCTCCTTAACCACTAGAGGCAGCCGAGGCCTACTGATTAGCGCTTCGGACTTGTAACCGGAGGGTTGCCGGTTCGAACCCCGACCAGTAGGCACGGCTGAAGTGCCCTTGAGCAAGGCACCTAACCCCTCACTGCTCCCCGAGCGCCTCTGTTGTTGCAGGCAGCTCACTGCGCTGGGATTAGTGTGTGTGTGCTGAGTGTGTTTCACCAATTTACGGATTGGGATAAATGCAGAGACCAAATTTCCCTCACGGGATCAAAAGAATATTTCAAAAGAGTATTTATACTTAAACCCACACACACACACCAACACCAACATACACACACCCACCCTGCAGACGAAGCACTCTGGGTGCCACAGACAGCTCAGCGCTGAGATGTAGTTGTCCAGGATGGCGCGGGCACAGCCTCCACACTTGGGCGCAAACAGGTCAAAGTAGTCCTTCCGACAGTACGCCTTTCCATCCTTCTCATGGAAGCCTGTGGCACACACACACACACACACACGTGTACAAACACACACATGTAGACAAACACAAACACGTGTACAAACACACACACACACACACACACGCGTGGACATGTGTATAGACACACACATGTAGGCGAACGCACACACACACACAGACACACACACAGACACACACGTGTAGACGAAAACAAACGTAAACACACACACACACACGCGTGGACATGTGTATAGACACACACATGTAGGCGAACGCACACACGCACACACACACAAAGACACACACGTCGTGTAGACGAAAACAAACGTAAACACACATACACATACTGTATGACACTTGACTTGGTCATCACTTATTACTGGCCTCAGACACTGTGTTAAGGGCTCAGTCTGCTGGAATGGGCAACACTGACCTTCAGGCCCAAAGAAAGATCCACAGTGCGCACAGAAGAAATGCTCTGGATGCCACGTCCGGTCCAGGGCAGTTACCACTTTCTGTGACAAACATGTTTTAGCAAATGTATTAGCAAAAATCACTATGTATGTAACTGTGTGCATTTTTTATGAGTGTGTGTGTCTTATGTGAGTGTGTGTGTGTGTGTGTGTGTGTGTGTGTGGTTATTTGTAAGCGAGAGGATGCGTATGTGTGTGTGTCTTAATGTATGTACAATATGCGATGTGAGTGTGTGTTTTTGTGTGTGTGTGTTTGTGTGTGTGTGTTTGTGTGTGTGTGTGTGTGTGTGTGTGTGTGTGTGTGTGTGTGTGTGTGTGTGTGTGTGTGTGTGTGGTTCTTACATCCAATATGGGTCCGTTACAGTAATTGCAGCGGGGGGAGAAGAGGTGGTGGTAGTCTCTCTCACAGTAGGGCAGCCCGTCGCGCTCAAAGAAGTTTCTGGAACCGATCGATCTCCTCCTGACAGTGTGTGCACACAAAGTGCTCTGGGTGCCACGTGCGACCCATGGCTGTCACCAACTGCAGAACACACATAATATATGTAACATTTCATACACGTGCAGCTAGACAACCTTAAACAAGACAATAGGCAGAATGAAGACAAAAACAGACCATGGTTTGGAACCATTGACAAAAAAATCTTTAAACTTTACATATTTTTCCACAATAATCCACAATATATATGAATCAATATATGTGTTGATTCATATGGCAACAAAGTATATGAATGTCTCAAGGCTTGAACTTGAACCACTTAACATTCACGCAACAAGCTGGTGTTCAAATAATCTGATCATGTCCTTCACTGGAAGTTGTTTGGCTTGGTAAATCATGTTTCTGCTCACAAGCTGATTTACTGAGCACCAGCGCCCTCACCTGGCCAATGATGGGCTTGCAGCAGGCCCCACAGGTACCCTTGGCCACAGTTTGCACCCCAAGTTTGTTGAGGTCCGACTGCAGGCTGCCCAGCATGGTGTCCAGCTTATTACCCTGCGGATGGGAGCCCTTCCCCTGGGCCATAATCTACACAGCACAGGAAGTCAGGGTCACAAAACAGGAAGCCCAGACCCAGACACACACAAACACACATACAAAAAATCAGACATACACACACACACACACATACTGGACATGCAGCTGTGCATACAAACACGGATAATACAATAAGTAAACAAGCCATCAGCAATCTGAGCCATGTGTTCGTGTTCCTTTAAACACTGCTCGTTAGATGAGGTCATTGGGGCAGATTGCAAACATGCAGCTATTTGTCAGTCATGTAAAACAAACATCCCATCACACATGTTAAACTCCTTCACTAGTCCACATCAGCAACTGACTTTCTGTTTGGAAAATCAGTTTGAACCTTTGCCTACTGTTAATCAGTCAAAGATCTACATGAAAACAAAAAAAAACATTTAAAAAAAAATCCTTCAGTTTCCTGTAATGGTGACTGTCCATCAGTGGTAACCTGATTCTTTTTCAAGCAGAAAGGTCAAAGGTCAAGACTGCCTGATCTCCCTTCCCACTTCACCCAGCCCTTTTGGCACAGGGATCCACACAGAGGCCAGCACTCACGTGCACACACACACACACACACAGGCAACAGTACCAGTCCCTTCACTCATACCACCAGCTTGGGTGGACACATTAGTAACCTTTAAACACACTGAGTTAAAGGTGCTCTAAGCGATATTGGGTAATGTCACTTCTGTTGACGTTCAAACAAAACAGAGAGCTAGCTCGCCCCCCCCCCCCCCCCCCCCCCCCCTCATTTGAAACTGGCGTGTTCCATATTGCTGTGTTCCATTTGTCTACTCGAGTTGGTCACTGAGTTGTTTTCCTGAGCTACTAACAGGAAGTTGCAAATGGAATGCCCCTGAAGTTGTATCCCGACACATCAGCTCATTGGAGCCCCGAGTTTGGAATTCCAAGATGGCTGCCCTTATTTACAGTAAATAAGAGCCATAGATATGCTCTGTTTATTAGCAGTTCTGTCTGGTTTGTGTCTCATTAAATCAGTTGTAGAAACAATAGTGTCCAACCTCTATCTGTCACTATGTTGCTATGATGTTTGTTTGTGTAGAATACTGGGTAATGCTTTGTTACAAACTGGTACTGCTATATCAGGTAACAACTGCTAACAACAGAAAATTTCACGAAAACAAACGTCAGCATTTTGCTCTAACTCAGCGTGCTTAAAGTGCTCATGCTGGACATTAGTGATCCACAGAACCAGCGGGTCTTAACTGAGCTCCACTCCTGCATGGGAGGGAAGAGGGGGTCAGACTCCGTCTGGCTCCCCACCGACACCAGCTGTCTGGGGGCAGGCGCGGGAGGAGGAGGAGGGGTGGGCTCTCTGGGTGGAGGAGCCTGCACCGGAGGAGGCGGAGGGCGTGGGGTAGGTTTGGGGGCAGGGGGCTCCACGGGCACAGGGGCCGGAGGGGTCGGGGGCATTGGGGGGGTCGGGGGTCTCCGCTGGACTGGAGGGGGTGAGGGGGGCTCCACTTTTTTAACGAGGGGTTCCACCGGAGGTGGTGCAGGTTCCTGCTGCGGAGGCGGAGGGGAGGGGGCAGGTGGGGGTGGTGGTGGCAGGGGCGGGGGGACCTGCTTGACTGGGGGGGGCCTCTTGGGCTCCTCACGGCGAGGGGTGGGGGGCGAGAGGGGGGGAGGGATAACCTTCCGCTGAGGGAGCGGAGAATCAGGAGGAATGATAATCTAGAGGAGGAGGAGAGATGGAGGGAGGAAGAGGGGGAGGAAAGAAGGAGGAGGAAGAGGAGAAGGAGGGAGGAAGGGAGGAAGAGGGGGAGGAGAGCAGGAAAGGAATGGAAAGATTATCATGAGAACAAGACCAAAAGTTCAAAAGAAACACTGAAAACAGGACAGAACAATGAAAACAGTTAGAAATGAAAGTAGCTCTATAATGATGATGACGCCCTGATGGATCTGGTGTTAAAATCTTTTCCTCTCTATCTCTACTTTCTCTCTATCTCTCTTTTCTCTCCATCTCTCTGTCCACTCCTCTGTCCATCCCAACATACCCCTTTCCTACCTCCTCCACTACTACCTTCCTCCTCTTTTGACCTCCTCTCTCTCTCTCTCTTTCTCTCTCTCCTCTACCTTATCCTCATCTGGTGCAGTCCTCTTACAAATGTTTGAGGTTGTGATCACACCTCAATTCCTCCCTGTTTCTCTCCTCACTCTCTCACATTCTTCCACTCTCTTCCACTTTCTCCATCTTTCTTTTTCTCTCCCTCCTCCCATGCTCCCCTCCCTCTCTCTCTCTCTCTCTCTCTCTGTCTCTCTCTCTCTCTCTCTCTTCTCTACCTTGTCCACGTCTGGGCCGTTGCGTTCCTCTCGCGAGCGCTTGGGGTTGTTCATGACGATCACGCCCTCCGTGAGCCATTCGTCGGGCTGCTTGCGCGGCCGCTCCTTGCGGCTGATGCCCAGCTTGCCCTGCAGCTCCTCGATGAGCCGGTCCTGTGAGTTGCTCTTGTGGTAGATGAGCGCCCCCATCTTACGCCGCGGGTGGTTCTCTCGGTACATGGGGTGCACGTTGGGCGTCTCCTTCGTACGCCTGATCACAGACTTGAGCTGGTCGGGAAGGAGAGAGGCTGTGAGGGTTCAGAGGGTGATTCAAGCGTAGCGCAGTCCACTCCAGCGCAAGCCAATCACAGTGAGTTCCAATCCAGGGGCGAGCCAATCAAAGTGCATTTCACTTCAGCACAAGCCAATCACAGTGCTTTCCAATCCAGTATGAGCCAATCACATGGCAGCACATTCTTTTAAAAGCCAATCATAGCACACTCCACTCCTGTGAAAGCCCATCATACTACAGCTTAGTCCACTCCAGTCCAGTCCATACTCTTATGGGCCAATCAGAAATGCATTCTACTTCAGCATTAGCCAATCATAGCACACTCTATCCAGCATAAGCCAATGGCTGTGCAGCTTAGACCACACAGTTAAAACAAACAATGTAACAGGTGAATTAAACAACACACGCATGCAAACCCACAAACAAAAGCTGGATCAAGATCTACAGACTTTAAATAAAGTGCCCAAAACAACATCAATCAATGAGACTTCAACTTCAACAAATGTTGTTACTCGTTAAAGTGTTAAGTGGGATCTGTGATTTAGTGCTTCACACACATGCTGGGAATCTGGGAGAATGAGGAGGAAGATTGTCCTCACAAT
>NW_027468848.1:10265007-10302507 GCF_046254945.1 Alosa pseudoharengus
ATCAGGTTCACGTTCCTAATATATATATATATATATATATATAATTTTTAGAAAATACTTCATATATGTCATACAAAAAGCTGATGAAGACCTCAGGGTCAATGAGTTTCAGGGTTCAAGATAATTGTGGAAATTCACATTTGCAGGCAGCATCCTTTTTTCCATTAGTATGACTAGCCTATCTGTTGTGTTATTACAACCAAGTTATTCCAGACAGTTGACCAAGATATTAATCTATGAGTTATATAACAACAATATATTACATAATATGAAATATTGAGGTTAGGGGCCTGAAATATCAATCACCTGGTTCCTGGGTTCCATGTTAGAAGAAACATGATTTAAATAGTAGCAGGTAGCAAAGACACAACTTAACAGAGACACACTGAATCTGTCACTCACTGAACTTTAAATACTTCAAATGCTACCCTTCTGAAAGAAGCCTGACGCAATCTGAGGATCCATGAGAATGGCCCTATATCAGTGAGGGGTGCTAAAGTGTCACTAAATCACCAGTAGCCGCTTTTATTCTTCCTGAAATAACCATGTGCTCTGGCAGCCTGGCGGGAGAGATTAAAGCTAAGCGCTAGGTGTAAGCGTTTAGCAGGAACAGTAGCTAGCGCTTCACGCCTCTCTCCTGCTGAGTACGGGAAGCTAAACTCAGACAATGCCAGTGTGAGTGCGTCAGTCTCCTATTAAAGGCCTATGAACCCTCTCAAGCCTCCTCGAGCAGGCAGTGAGGCACAGTAAGGAACAAGCAGCACAACACAAGGGACCTTTTACTAGAACAAGTATTAATGTTAGCTCCTCTTATTGTTAGCATCATCAGCTAACGTCTCATTATGATACTGAAACCATTCTCTTCATGTCTATCACCCTGCCAAGCATCAAGGGCAAGTGAAAAAAAAACACTCCGATTCCATCTATTTGTACCTCTAAAAATACAGTAAATGAAGGGTAATACAATATCGGTAGGCCTACAATATCTCATCATATGAGAACTGAGAGAAAAAAATTGGCAGAACGTTTGTATTTGATAAGTAGGCCTAATAATAATAACTGCATTTGTGTCCATCTGTTTCTCTGTGTGTGTCTGTCTCTGTGTATCATTGTCAGCTAGCATCTGTCTTCACGTATCTCTCTCTCTCTCTCTGTCCCACTCTCACTCTCTCTGTCCCACTCTCTCTCTCTCTCTCTCTCTCTCTCTGTCCCACTCTCTCTCTCTGTCCCACAATCTCTCTCGATCTGTCTCTGTGTGTTTCTCAGCGTGTAATTGCTGATCTCACCAAAACAAGTCCTCATCTGTCAGATCTCGAGTAAACAAACCCAAGGTTACAGAAACACACACACACACACACACACAGGTCTGTGAAAGCCTTTCAGCACCCCTCCCAGAGAACCATGGGCCCCAGAGCAGACGGCACACACCAAGTTTTCACACTGATGAAACTCCTGGAGACTTATTTAACACATTCAGCTGCTGCCATGCCATACCTTCAACCTGATACTGTGTGTGTGTGTGTATGTGTGTGTGTGTGTGTGTGTGTGTGTGTGTGTGTGTGTGTGTGTGTGTGTGTGTGTGTGTGTGTGTGTGTGTGTGTGCATGGGTGAGAGTGCATATACTGGACATGTGAAGGTGTTATGCTATTATGGGTGAATGCATGCATGTGTGTGTGATGTGTGTGAGAGTATGTACTGTGTTCATGTGTGTCTGTGTACCTGTGTGTATGTGTGCCAGTGTGGCATGCATGATGACATTGTGCATGTGTGAGACAGTATATGTGAGAGTATGGTGAGAGAGGTGTGGATTTGTGGGTGCATGTTTGTGGACATGTGAGAGAGTTATGTGAGTGTGTTATGAGAGTGTGTGTGTGTGTGTGTGTGTGTGTGTGTACTGTGTGTACACGTGTGTGTGTGTGTGTGTACTGTATATATGTATGTGTGTGCATGTGTGCGTGCGTGTGTGTGTGTATGTACTGTATGTACATGTGTGTGTGAGTGTGTGTGTGTGTGTGTGTGTGTGTGTGTGTGTGTGTGTGCATGTGTGTGTGTGTACTTTATGCACATGTGCGTGTGTGTATGTGCATATCACATGTGATTCAGTGCATCTCTTGGGCTGCCACTGACAGACAGACACGCAGGCATGCGATCTGTTGCCCGTCTGGAAACAAGGCAGTGTAATCTATCACCCCAGAGCTGGGCCTCCAGAGCTAGGGCAAGCGAGCTAAATAACCTCTTACCTCATCCCTCTCTAGCCCCGCTAGGCAAGAATAGCCTAGAGTCTTGCGCACACACACACACACACAGACACACAGACACACACACACACACACACACACACACACACACACACACACACACACACACACACACAGACACACACATACACAGACACACACACACACACACACACACACACACACAGACACACAGACACACACATACACAGACACACACACACACACACACAGGCCATGCTATCCCAGGGGCTACGCACCAAGGGCTCAACAACATGGGTGGCAAAGTGATCTCCGACCGCAGACGCTCAGTAGCATACAGGGCCGCCTGACAGACACCCGATCATCTAGCGTACGAGTAAAATTTTACGAGTGCTCGTATCATAATACAGTACGGTTTAATACCGGCGCTGTAAATGTGGGTTGCTGTGGGGAATGAGAGGGGGACAGAGGTCAAATGATTAGGATGTAGCTCTTCACCAAGACGGGAGCTTTGGGTTGGCAGTGGACCCTCGCCCAGCTCTGGAGTACGTGACCACTACAGGCAGGTTATAAGTGCACTATTAGGGGGTATTAAGTACAACAGAGGGGGGTATTAAGTATAAGTAAGTAAGTACTCTTTTGATCCCGTGAGGGAAATTTGGTCTCTGCATTTATCCCAATCCGTGAATTAGTGAAACACACTCAGCACACAGTGAACACACAGTGAGGTGAAGCACACATTAATCCCGGCGCAGTAAGCTGCCTGCAACAACAACGGCGCTCGGGGAGCAGTGAGGGGTTAGGTGCCTTGCCCAAGGGCACTTCAGCCGTGACTACTGGTCGGGGTTCAAACCGGCAACCCTCCGGTTACAAGTCCAAAGCGCTAACCAGTAGGCCACAGCTGCCTACAGCAGAGGGGGGGTAATAAGTACACTATAGGGGGTGTTAAGTACAGTAGAGGGGGGAATAAGTACACTAGAAGGGGCAATAAGTACAGTAAGGGGACAGGGACCTGACGGTGAGCCCTGGTGTACAGAACACTCATCACACTCACTAGGCTAATAAGACTACACACACTGTTCTGGAAAATAATGCACACCTTATGCTGATAGAAAACACTCTGTACCAATGCGGAATACCCCCCTTATACCAGTGGACAAGACCTAACCCAAACCTTATGGCTAATACCCACCCTCCGATGAAGAACCCAAGCTATACACACCGTGACCAGTGCAGACTAAGTTGAGCGAAATGTCCAGGGATGAACACTGACACAAGTCAGACACACACACACACACACACACACACACGCTGAGGTCCATACAGAGGAGCTAAGCACTCAATACAGATTATTATTGGAACCAAGAGGCTATAAAGAGACACATGGGAAACAGACAGGAGAAAAGATGAGAGGAGATCATACTCACTGTTATGCTGGTGGCTCCTACACTTGTGTGTGTGTGTGTCTCTGAGAGAGGGAGTGTGAGTATGCAGTCACTCACTGAGAGTGTAAATCCACGTCACTCTGTGTGTATGTATGTGTATGTGTGTGTGTGTGTGTGTGTGAGAGAGAGAGAGAAATGTCGTCGCTGACTGAGAGTGTCAATCCACGTCACTCTGTGTGTGTATGTGTGTGTGTGTGTGTGTGTGTGTGTGTGTGTGTGTGTGTGTGTGTGTGTGTGTGTGTGTGAGAGAGAGATGTCGTCGCTGACTGAGAGTGTCAATCCACGTCACTCTGCGAGTGTGTGGGTGCGTGTGACTGTTTGAAGGATATGACACACTAATGGGCGATGAGCAGAGCATGCCTCCAGAGGGCGCGGTGCAGAAGGGACCCCCTCTCTCTTTCCCCTCCGCCTCTTTCTCTCTCTCTCTCTCTCTCTCTTTCCCCTCCCTCTCTCTCTCTCTTTCCCCTCTCTCTCTCTCTCTCTCTCTTTTCCCTCTCTCTCTCTCTGACCCCCCCTCTCTCTCTCTCTCTCTCTCTCTCTCTCTCTCTCTCTCTTTCCCCTCCCTCTTTCTCTCTTTCTCGCTCTCTCTCTATTTCCCCTCCCTCTTTCTCTCTCTCTCTTTCCCCCTCCCTAGCTCTCTCGCTACCACCCTCACTCTCTCTCTCATTCCCCTTGCTCTCTCCCTCCCTTGCTCTCTTTCTCTCTCCCTCTATTTTTCCCTCTATCACCCTCCCTCTCCCACGCCCCCCCCTCACTCTCTCTCCCTCTCTCGCTCTCTCTCTTCCTCTCTTGCTCTCTCTATTTGTCTCAACCTCCCTCTTCCTCTAGCTTTCCCTCACTCTTGCACTCTCTCTCAGATCTCTCAAAAACTCTCTTGCATGTCTGTTTCATCTCTTCTACCCCCCCTTCTCTCTCTCCGTCTCAAATCACCTTCCGCAATCGTTCAATCTTCTCTTTCTCCCTCCACTGATAACCTCACCCCCATCTACTCACCAGCTGTTTCAAACACCCTGATGATCAACCCCAAAACTATTAATGACATAATGGTTTATGCCTGATTTAGCATATGAGACTGTCCATTTCCCAAAGACAGGGAGATGACTTGGGGGGTGGGGGTGGGGGTAGTCCCAGACCTCTCGTCATGAACATGACAGTACAACGATGGCATCTGAACAAAACACCTCTGCCTATTAAAAACCTCTGCATCGCTGACCTGACTCAGACGTGACACCACACTAAAAGCAGAGGGGACTTGTAATGCCTGATTAAATAAAGCTGTTTGAAACACAAACCCTGTGATGCAACCCATGGTCAACTCCCCTCCAGTTTCGTTCGTTTGGTCTTGTTTCGCTTCGCTCCCCCACGGAGGAGGTGGCTATTTAAAGCCTGGAGCTCTTGCATGAACTCACACTAAAAACCCACCCACTCAAAATAAGAGCAGCACCTGGTGCCAAACCGCTCAACTGTCTTATAAAAGCTAAAGAAGGCTTCTGCATCAGAGGCACAGCACATTCCCCCATGCTCAAGGCACAGCCTCTTCAACTGATTTACGACGTGCAAAAAGCCTGATATTAAACTTATGCTGATCATTAATGAAGATGTCACACATAATAATATATGTCATAATAATTGGTGACTGATTGATTAACTTCAATATTTCAGACCTAAAATAATGTATTATTCCTACATACAGTAAAGTAAAGTAAAGTAAAGTAAAGTAAAGTAAAGTAAAGTAAAGTAAAGTAAAGTATTGAAGCAAAGTGTTTCACAATAGACGACATACATACTATGTGTATAGACAGTCACTATGACAGATTATTTACCATCCACAGTTCTAGGGATCAACAGTTGCCAAACGGAAGACAAAAAGTGAGTTTTAAGCTTAGACTTTAAACCAGTCAGGGATTAAACATGACTAAGGTCCCTTGGGAGACTGTCCCAAAGTCTTGGTGCAACAATAGAAAAAGCACGGTCCCATTTGTGTGCAAGCAAAGACCATGGGACAGTCCATAGTGATTGAGACCCATGATGAAGGAGTATAGGGGCAAAGCATATCCATATTGTACCCATGGCCATTTAAGGCTTTAATAGCTAACAGTACTTTACACACTTACAGACAGACCTTAAACGACACAAACAGCTGGACCCTTGAAGGTTATAGTTTGCACATGTTGCTTAAATACACGACCATCATGGCCTATCTTTATAAAACACCACCAGCACCTTTAGCACTACACAGACAGGATATCCTGCCTACAACACTCTCTGTCAGGGGAAACAGGAATGGGCTGGACGCTTTAGTGAGGAAGGTCAACCTTACAAAAAGAAAAGATTTCCAGGAAAGCAATGTGAGTCTTGTATAGCCTACTGACACTTATCACTTAACAAATACAATTAAGTAAAACAATTTATACAAAACGAATTAAAACTAATTCTGTAATAACACAATTAAGGGTACTGTTTGTCTCAGCTTCTAAAGGTCCTTGATACAATAGGAGGACTTAGAAGACAACCTGTTAACTCCATGCTCAATGCCGTCAGTTCCATCTGACTCCTGAGGGGGGCAGCATTGAGTTATGCAGAGTGTTTGTGTGAGCTGGTGGGAGGGTGGGGTAGGGGGGTATGTGGTGTGGGCCTGTTTACAGGGCTGTAATAGAGTGGTTAGCATGAATAAGAATGCAAACAGGAGGGAGAAGCCAAGCTTAAACCCAATCCCCTGAAAGCAGAGAACAGCCAAAGAGCAGAGTCTACAACACACACACACACACACACACACACACACACACACACACACACACACACACACACACACCACGGCAAGTAAATTAACTCATGTAAGTTTATGAGGAGCAAACAGCTACATGACTGAACTATGCATTTACTTGGCTGAACCAATAATGTCTCCAATTATAACCAACACGACTGCATACACAAAACTCTTGCTTGTTTTATATACCATTATCAATAGCTTCTTTATTTTATCACAAATGATAACCACTGTGCTACTGTCGCCATTATCATCAGTAGCAGATACAAACACACTGAGAAACTCATGGGCATGTAGACTGGCATCTTGTGTGTGAAAAAAGACGTGTGCCACCCTCTGGTTCAGCTTTGTCCAGCACCCTCCTCTCACCCACTCCACCCATGATGAAAAAAAGAGAGCTGAGAATTCCTGGCATTCCAGAGGAAGAAAGGAATGGGAAACGAAGGAGGAGAGCAGCGAACAAGCCGGAGAGGTACCAACAGGACCGTGTGTGTGTGTGGGTGTACAGGTGTTCGCAGGACAGTGTGTGTATGTGTGTGTGTGTATGTGTGTGTGTGTGTGTGTGTATGTGTGCATGTACAGGTGTTCGCAGGACCATGTGTGTGTGTGCATGTGTGTGTGGGTGGGTGGGTGTATGTGTGCATGTACAGGTGTTCGCAGGACCGTGTGTGTATGTGTGTTTGTACAGGTGTTCATAGGGTTGTGTGTGTGTGTTTGTATGTGTGTGTGTGTGTGTACAGGTGTCAGCAGAGTAACATTTGTGTGTGTGTGTGAGAGAGAGAAAGAGAGAGACAGAGAGGGACAAAGAGAGAGAGAGAGAGAGAGAGAGTAGCAGAGAGGTGTGAGCAGGTCCACGCTGGAGAGCAGAAAGGGGATGACGTAATGCATGATATATGACATATGATATATGAAGTGATGTGATATATGATAAATGATATATGATATATGAAGTGATGTGATATATGATAAATGACATATGATATATGAAGTGATGTGATATATGATAAATGATATATGATATATGAAGTGATGTGATATATGCTATATGATATATGATATATGAAGTGATGTGATATATGCTATATGACATATGATATATGAAGTGATGTGATATATGCTATATGACATATGATATATGAAGTGATGTGATATATGCTATATGACATATGATATATGAAGTGATGTGATATATGCTATATGACATATGAAGTGATGTGCTATATGACATATGATATATGAAGTGATGTGATATATGATAAATGACATATGATATATGAAGTGATGTGATATATGATAAATGACATATGATATATGAAGTGATGTGATATATGCTATATGATATATGATATATGAAGTGATGTGATATATGCTATATGACATATGATATATGAAGTGATGTGATATATGCTATATGACATATGATATATGAAGTGATGTGATATATGATAAATGATATATGATATATGAAGTGATGTGATATATGCTATATGACATATGAAGTGATGTGCTATATGACATATGATATATGAAGTGATGTGATATATGATAAATGACATATGATATATGAAGTGATGTGATATATGATAAATGACATATGATATATGAAGTGATGTGATATATGCTATATGATATATGAAGTGATGTGATATATGCTATATGACATATGATATATGAAGTGATGTGATATATGCTATATGACATATGATATATGAAGTGATGTGATATATGATAAATGATATATGATATATGAAGTGATGTGATATATGATAAATGATATATGATATATGAAGTGATGTGATATATGCTATATGATATATGCTATATGAAGTGATGTGATATATGCTATATGACATATGATATATGAAGTGATGTGATATATGATAAATGATATATGATATATGAAGTGATGTGATATATGATAAATGATATATGATATATGAAGTGATGTGATATATGCTATATGACATATGATATATGAAGTGATGTGATATATGATAAATGATATATGATATATGAAGTGATGTGATGCATGATATACTGTATGATGTGTGCGACACATTTATTTCCTGTTCACCTGTATGATGGCATGGATACAGTTTTGAGAAAAGGGTGGAAGTTTTCAAAAAATGTGTTTTAGCAATTGTGAAAAACTGTATACCGGAAAAGGCATTTCAGTAATGTAAATGAGAAGTACATTGCAGTCTACAGCCTACAGTGTACTCTGAATGCCTGATTGATACAGTAGTTTCTGTCCATTATTGATATGAACCTGCACTGTTCAGCAGCCTGTTTGCACTCTGAACTAGCTTATATTGGTTGTGTGACATCATTTGAAAGAAGTGTGATCAATTTTAAGTAGTTGTGTTTAACGTATGACATCTGTGCACTATTTGTGTTTACCTTTTGCCACTTGTGGTTGCCATTATGCATCACAAGTGCATCACAATGCAACACGTGTTGTATTGCATGAGAATGTGTTTAGCAAGTTTTGCAAATTGTGTTTTATTTGTGAAAACTGTTTAAGGTTTTGCCAAAACAAATGGGTTCAGGCAACTGAGAATTTGGTTCTGATAACACACACACAGACACACACAGACACACAGAGACACACCCATTCCCACCCACCCACACACATACACCGTTATAGCAGTAAGAGGTCAGTGAGGTCTAGCAGGGAGCGGGCTGTTTATGAGTACGGCGCTGAGGACAGAGTGGGCCCTAGCCCCTCCAGAGAAACCCTACCCCACCGCACCAACCGGACCGGGGTATTTATATCAGCCACAGGCAGATGGAGTGAGAGAGAGAGAGAAAGAGAGAGTGTGAGAGGGGGGTTAGGGAGAGAGAGAGAGAGAGAGAGAGAGAGACAGAGAAAGAGAGAGAGGCAGGGAGCTATGGAGAGAGAGAGAGAGAGAGAGAGAGTACGAGAAGGAGGGAGGAGAGAAAGAGAGATGGAGGGAAGGAGAGAGCTGGAAGAGAGAAAGATAGGGGGTGGTAGATAGAGAGAATGATAGGGAGATTCCAGACAAAGAGAGGAGGAGGATAAAGGGATAGAGTAAGAGACAGAAAGAGGAGGGGCAGACAGACATACGAGAGTGTGAGTTGGACAGCTTATTTTGCCGACAGTGCATGCACACTGTGGCCAGAGCGAAGTCAGAAGCATAAAGTGGCCAGAGTCAGGTCAAAGTTAATTAATAAAATATAAATATGTAGATACAGTACATCAGCATTCAACACTGGTTACATGTAATTGGTTTATTCTATTGAACTTCACCAGAAAAGTCTCGCCCATTTCAGAGTCCCTGCCTTGAATTTGCTTCCTGCTACCTATATCGCCACCGAACTCGGGCCCATGGAGTCAGAGAAAGAGAGTGATGATATGACACAGTGAGGAAGGAAGAAGTAGATGGAAGAAGGGATGAGAGAGTGTGAGAGAGAGAGAGATAGAGAGAGAAGGGAAGGGAAGGGAAAACAAGTTTCAACACTCACATGCAACCAATAGGAGACGAGAGATACAACCTCAGTTAGGGAACGAGAGAGAGATAACCTCAGGAGACAAGAGAGATATAACCTCAGTTTGGGGATGAAAGAGAGAGAGAGATGACCTCAGTTAGGAGACAAGAGAGATATAACCTCAGTTAGGAGACGAAAGAGATATAACCTCAGTTTGGGGACAAAAGAGACAGATACAACCTCAGTTAGGAGACGAGAGATAGAGATATAGAGATATAGATAGATAGATAGATAGAGATATAGAGATATAGATAGATAGATAGATAGATAGATAGATAGATACTTTATTGATCCCCAGGGGAAATTCAAGATATAACCTCAGTTAGGAGACGAGAAAGACAGATACAACCTCAGGAAATGAGAGAGAGAGAGAGATATAACATCAGTTAGGAGACGAGAGATATAACATCAGTTAGTAGATGAGAGAGATATATAACATCAGTTAGGAGACAAGAGATATAACATCAGTTAGTCGATGAGAGAGAGATATAACATCAGTTAGGAGACAAGAGATATAACATCAGTTAGTAGATGAGAGAGAGATATAACCTCAGTTAGGAGACGAGAGATATAACATCAGTTAGGAGACGAAAGAGATATATAACATCAGTTAGGAGACGAGAGATATAACATCAGTAAGGAGACGAGAGAGAGATACACGCAGGTGCTCTCAGCTCAGACACACCCGTGGAGGGAGGAGAAAGGAAAGAGAAGGAAGGAAGAAGCTAGTGATGAGAGGTGTGGAGAAAGGGAGGAATAGAGAGAGATAGCAAGAGAGGGAGGGGGGTAAAAAAGCAGGGTAAGCCCAGCAATGGGTTTCCAGTCAGACAGCAGTGAAGAGAGAGATTATAGGCTGTGTGTGTGTGTGTGAATGTGTGTCTAAATATACCTCCTGCTGTCGGATCGATCCCCCCGTTAGAAAGATGACACTTCCCTACAGAGAGAGCAACACCCAAAATAAAAGCACTTCCCCAAAGACACGCACGGCAGGCAGTCAAGGAAGACATTATGGTCTACTGTAACACACATGTAAGCACACACACACACACACACACACGCTTACACGCACACACACATTTCTACACATGCACGTGCACTTACACACACATACAAAGATTCCTTTGCATACTGGAGGAGATATATTGGCTTACATTTACTGTGCTAAAGCTTTTTGAAAGTGACTTGCAACTGAATACTTTTGTCATTCATTACATGATTTGTGTGTGTGTGTGTGTGTGTGTGTGTGTTATAGATAATCAGATATCAGAGCAGAAGATGTAATATCCCTGTGTGAGTGAGTATGTGCATAAGTGTGGGTGTGTTGTTTATATGTATTTGTGTATGTGGTATGTGTGAGATGTGTGTGTGCATGCACGCATGTGTGAGATGTATGTGTTAATAGGTGGAAAAAGGAGACCAGAGACAGATGCTCAAAGATGGACTTAGATGGACAAACACTGAGATGCAAACCTTTCAGGCTTAGCCCATCTTTGTGTTCCTACTGTGTGTGTGTGTGTGTGTGTGTGTGTGTGTATGTGTGTGTGTAAGAGAAAGAGAAATGTCATGAGGGTGGAATGTGTTGTAATTCGGATCCTAACAACATTACTCAAGCATCGTTCAGGAACACAATCAACAGCAGTTCTCAACCTAGCCTGAGGGAGAGAACACACCAAGGGAGGTATACAGAGAAGGCGGGGGGGAGCAATAAACTGGAACAAAGCAGTAAAATCCTCAGCCACCCCATCTGAACCAGGGGATAATGAAATCCGAGCATGAATGCTAATGCTAACCTAATTAGCCTGTGACAGGGGAGAGCTATGTAGGACTGCAGGACTTTTTACTGCATTCCACAGCTACAGGTACTACAAGGATGTGCTTTATGGCATTTGTATTTAAGAATGAATGCTAAACACTAACATGATTAGCCTGTTCTTTACTGAGACAGGCAGCATGCCACAGGCCTAGTTACCGTCATGGACGTGGTTTATAGCATTCATCAGAGCTTGAATGCTAGTAAAACTAGCTGCTGCTGTGAGGGATCGGAATAGGCTTGAGACATTCATCAGCCTAAATATGCTAGCAAAACTAGATGGTGCTATTGTAACCTGCATGGTTCAGCCCTTCACATGACTCAAACCTGCAAACAGCAGCACCTTAGACCGGGAGTCAAGTGTGCTGACAATTGAGCTTAAAGCCCTGACTGATAGCTTTCATGCACTGCTCTTGTGGCGTCGGGGAGTGAGGTTTACGAGCATTCCACACGCACAGCTAGCTGGCATCCGTTATGCTGAGCGATCGGATTAGGCTTGAGACATCCATCAGCCTCCAGGTAACACCAGTTCTCTGGCGTTCACACTGGCGAACCAGGAAAGTTTCTCTCATGTTCATTAATGCGATTTCTAAAATTCAGTGGATTCTGATTGGCTGTCAGGTTTCCATTGTTCTGAAAATCACTCTGAATGTGACCCCCAAGGCCATCGTTCCTCAAATCGTTATCATTTTAGTATGCAGTGTGGATGCTGTCATTATAATTACTGTAACTATAGCATTATCGTTAAAACTATAGTTTTTACTGCTGTCTTTGTAGTTATGGTTGCCGTTGTGGACAAGCCCAAACGTAACAGTATTAGCTTTTGGGCTAACATGGGAGGTTGAGATAAGCAGGACGTTTGACCCGGCTCTAGGTACCAACAGGACATGCTTTTAGCTGCCTGCTTCCTGTCTTTCATTAACATCCCACCCAAGCCTCCGTATGCACCAGAAACAGAGAAATCACTGACCGACACACACACACACATACAGACACACACACACGCACACAAAGACACTGAGGGCCGTTTCCTAAGGATGTGGGATAGGTCCAAGACCCAGAGAGATGAGGTCAGAGTTCCTTTTTCTCCAACCATGAGGGTGTAGATTTGGGAGTGCACAATTCTCTCTCTCTCTGTTTATCTCGCTCTCGTTGGAGGATGGACCACATTTCTACTGGGGGAAACTACTACCCCCCCCCCCCCCCCAGTTTGGCATCTGAGTGTGTGTGAGTGTGTGTGTATTGTGTAGGGGTGGAACACATTTTTGGGACATCACTCTTATCCGCAATATCTAAATCTCACCACACTCTTTTGCACAGAGTTAGATACAGTATGTGTTTGTGTGTGTGTGTTTGTTTGTGTGAGAGTGTACGTGAGTGAGAAAGTATTTGTGAGGCCTTTTTTTATCACCGTTCCTTTGTTTGGGGTGTGTGTGTGTGTATGTGGGTGAGAGAAACAGAGAGAGCGTGTGTGTGATGGTATTTGTGAAGTGTGTAACAGAATTCCATGGGGGGATATCACACTCACCCACAAAAACTCCCACCTCTCCGCTCTTCCTTTCCAAACAGCTTGTTTGCCTGTGTGTGTGTGTGTGTGTGTGAGTGACAGCTAACTCAGCAGAGGATCCCCATTGCTTATTCTGGCATGGTTTGTTGCTGTGCTGTAGGTTTTTCCATATCATGACTCCAGTGTTTACTGTGTCAGTCCCCACGGGTGTGTATCTGGTTTAAAGCACATGCTGTGTGCTGTTGAAATCAACAACCCTGTTACATGTGCATTCTGTGTGCTGTTGAAATCACCAACCCTGCATTCTGTGTCCTGTTGAAATCAACAACCCTGTTACATGTGCATTCTGTGTCCTGTTGAAATCAACAACCCTGTTACATGTGCATTCACTAGCGAATAACTTAATTAAATTTAGTGGGTTGTCCAGTCCACATTGGTAGTGGTTTTGTGAAACGTAATCAGTCATGGGTGTGTTTTGGGCGTAACATCATTTAAACCAATGAGAATGGCATCTGTCATGCCCTTTAGCAGCAAGCAGCACAACTTCAAACAGCGCATCGGTATTTTGATAGTCAGCGGCACATTTGAAGGAATCTGCTTGCATGCGAGAACTTATGGAACAGGTATTCCACTAAACCATGCTTTACTAAAACCTAGCAGAGTATAGCATATACACGCATCTGCACTCGTCTATTATTTGAACTCATTGGCAAAGTAAAACTAACTTCATTGTGGTGTGACAGAACGGTTATAAGTTAATTACTTTCACTATTGTCTGACAATGGGTTACCATCGAAAACATAGCCTTGAAAAAGCAACACTTACCCCAGTAATGTTCGAATGACTGAATAAAAAACCTAAGGACATTTATCCTGCAGAGGAGTTGCTGCTTACTTCTCGTGACAGTGCGTCTTCAGCTGTGCTCCATATGTGCCTCTCACCTAATCCGTCATTAGCAATTTGCAAATGATGGTGATTAACTACTCATTGTGAGATGTACCTCCTAATATCTTTATTATAATTATGTTTAACATTGTAATCATGTAATTGGTAATGTTTTGCATGGATGTGCGTTGGTGCGCGTTCCTGTGGATGAGAGAAGCAGGGTGTGTTGTGCACCCGCCCATATCACTGTTGACAATGCGCTCTTAAAATAACATATAAACAACTCGCCATGGATTTCTGACCAGGTTTCTCTTCGTCAGTGGCGTAATGCGTTTTAGCGATTTTTAGATAATGCGCTAGACCCCTCCTTAGGTCGTTAATTGCCACACCCCTTGGCACATTGGTCAATAAAAGAGACGGGCATGGCGAAAAACTTGAGTATACGATAGGAATAAGCTTTGCGTCGTGATGATTATATGCTTTGCGCTATGCTTTAGACTATCATCGTAGGGCCCATAGAGTTATTTGAGCCTTGCTGTATACTTGTGTATGGGACCGTCTGATGATAAAAGGTACTGATTCTGAATCAGGGTCAAGTCTGTGCTACCTTTACTCAGTGTGAAACCCTCAAGTCTGCCACTTCCCTCACATCACAGGGTAAACAAGCCCGTGTGTGTACGTGTGTGTGTGTGTGTGTGTGTGTGTGTGTGTACGTGTGTGTACATGTGTGTGTGTGTGTGTGTGTGTGTGTGTGTGTGTGTGTGTGTGTGTGTGTACGTGTGTGTGTGTGTGTGTGTGTACATGTGTGTGTGTGTGCGCCTACATCTGCTGACCGCCTTCAGATGATGGAGGAGTCGTGGGTGGTGATCATGATTAGCGTGTACGTGTGCAGTGTGTGTGTGTGTGTGTGTGTGTGTGTGTGTGTGTGTGTGTGTGCATGTACGCTCATAGCACTGATGGTTGCCATATGTGCCTTCCCTCCGCCCTGCAAAAACACATGTTTACGTTTGCGTTCATGTGTGTGTGAAATGGACGGGCTGATGTTTGTGAACAGCACGCAAGATTGGAACATGAGCGACGGGACTGGAAACAGAAGAGGAAAAAGAAAAAATGACTCAAGCTTTATCATCTGCAATCCGCTCTCTGTACACATGGCTATCAAAGCCAGCACACACTCCATCCAACTGAGGACCAGGTGGCTCATAAGAATAAAGATGTAGAAATTCCCATACGCGGCTTCTGGCAGAGGGTTGAGAGAAAAAGACGACCCCTCTGGTCGTCTGGGACCCCCCCCCACCCGTCCCTCGACCCTGCGCAGTGACCGCATGCATTCCTCTGCCGTCTCGTGTCCCGGGAACAGCACTGAGGACCAGGGCGGGAGAGCTCCAGGTTTGGGAACAATCAGCCCTTTCTCCCGTGCCCAGCTCCGAGCGCCGCTGCCCACAGAGAGGGGACGCGGTCCTGGCCTCCACACACACACACACAAACACACACACACACAAAACACACAAACACACACACACACAAAACACACAAACACACACACATGACACACACATGACACACACACACAAACACACACACACACGAGACACACAAACAGACACACACAAAACACACAAAACACACAAACACACACACATATACACAAACACATACACAGACACACACACACACACACATACACACGAGACACACAAACACACACACATACATGACACACCTACACACACACACAAATACATACACACAGACAGACAGACACAGACACACACACACACACACACACAAACACACACACACAAAACACACAAACATACACACACACACACACACACACTACACACACATACATGACACACCTACACACACACACACAAACACATACACACACACACACACACACACGAGACACACAAATACACACACACACACACACACACAAGGCTGTCAGTGCATATCTCTCTCTCGCCGCTACTTCACACTAATTAGGCTACTTAACATCGGCTTCCAGACCAGACGCACCCTCGCCAACACCACGCCAACGTGCTCCCCCACACACTCAGGGGCCGCTTACAATAGGCCTTTGTGAGGGACACATGGAGTACGCGTCTCCCTCCCTCAACCCTCCAGTCTCATACACACAAATTCAATTGCTGAGCCCCGCAGAGCCGTCAGCAGATGTGCCTGTGATCTGGTCTGGCATGAACCAGGTCCCTGGGACAGATTCAACTGTGATCTGGTCTGGCATGAACCAGGAGGGTATTCTAAGTATGTGGTTTAGTGACAAACCTGGGTAAGTTAACTCAGAGTAGCCTAAGGGGTAAACCTCCTAATAGAAGAGCTATATGGCTTCATTCTCCTAACAAAACAATGCCATAGGGCTCTTGTTGTAGGAGGTTTACCACTTACCCTGAGTAAACTTACCCAGGTTTGTCACTAAACCACGTACTTGGAATACCCCCCTGGTCCCTCAGACAGATTCACCTGTGATCTGGTCTGGCATGAACCAGGTCCCTGAGACATCACCAGCCTCATGAAAACCAAGATGGGTCACAAGATGGATTCGGGCACCTAGGAAAGCACTATATAAATGTAATGTAATGTGTTGTTGTTGATTTTGTTGTTGTTGCACATGATGGATCTAATCACAGGTACTTAGACAGGATTGGTCAGAACTGGACTGGTTTGGATCTGATTGAAGGATCTCCCAGATGGGCGATTCACATTCGTGGTGGTGGTACTGAGCTTCCCCACTCCACACCTCTGTAAAATACCTAGAAAAACACTATATGAATGTAATGTCTTGTTGTCTTTGTTGTTATGGCTGTTGCTATTGTTGTTGTTGTTGTTGTTGAGTGTACAGCACTTCATTGATTTCCAATGGGAAAGCCACTGTCATAAGTTCAGATTGACAGCCAGATCAGAGACAGAACCAGGCCAGAAACAAGCCTGATCTGCTCCGGAGGTGGCTGCAGTGTGGGTCGTATGTGTGTGTGTGTGAGTGTGTGTGTGTGTGTGTGTGTGTGTGTGTGTGTGTCTGTGTGTGTGCCGCTGCTGCTGATGCAACCTGACCCAACCAAAAAACACAAGCACACCCTGGGGCCGAGGCCAACACAGGTATTTCTCACCTACAGACACCCCATGGCTCAGGATGGAGCTAAGACATGTAACCTACAAACACACAGAGACACACACACACACACACACATACACATACACACACACACACGCCACACACACGCCACACACACACACACACACACACAGACACACACAGACACACACACACACACAGACACACACACACACACACACACACACACATCTAGGGTGAACGCAAGTATTTCTCGCCTGCCCCCTTCCCAGTGCCATTGGGACACATTGAAGGGCTGCAGCTGTATGTCGTGTCTGAGACTGACCACGCCATCTCGCTCTCGCTCCTGCACACACAGGGCCCACAGGCCAGGGAATTCCCATTCACATTCAGACAGAGCTCAAGGAGTGAGTGAGTATGTGTGTGTGTGTGCATGTGTGTGTCTGTGGATGTGCTTGTGTATGTGTGCATGCCTGTGTGTGTGTGTGTGTGTGTGTGTGTGTGTGTGTGTGTGTGTGTGTGCACAGGACGCAGGACGCGCCCGTGCTCAGTCATGTAGACCATGTGCGTGGGCCTTGAGCAGGGATCAGAGGGGGTCAAAGCAAACCAGAAATAACCAGAATGAAGACAGACTCCGACTCAGAGCACGAGTTAGGGGGAGGGGGGGAGTAGAGAGAGAGAATGAGAGGGAAAGAGAGAGAGAAAGAGAGTGAAAGAGAGAGAGAGAGAGAGAGAGAGAGAGAGAGAGAGAATGAGAGTGAGAGAGAGAGAGAGAGAGAGAGAGAGAGAGAGAATGAGAAGGAAAGAGAGAGGGGGGGAAGAGAGTGTTAGAGAGGTGGGGAACTAGAGAAATTTAGAGAGAGAGAGAGAGAGAGAGAGAGAGAGAGAGAGAGAGAGAGAGCGAGCAGGGCTCCAGTGCAAAGCAGACAACAGATATCCAAGCCTGGGTCTCTCACCTCTGTGGGCCTGTATGATAGCTTGAAATCAAGATATTACAAAATGTCTACACCCTGAAGGCTGTTTCTGCCACTACATATGGGTCACTCAGCTCACGTTCACATGTACAAACTTATGACATAAGATAAGGTAAAACAAAAGATAATGTTCAAACAGATTTTTGGGAGTAGGAAATAGGAGTGTGTGGACATTCTCTGTTGTTGTTACCTTATAGTATACTTTGTCCTCCACCTGGCCTGATAGGTAGGATGTGCACGCAGCCACTCTACCATTTCTTAATGACATAGTCATTAGAATAAAGGCTTTTATATATAATTTTTTTTTGTAAAAGAAGAGCACAAAATGACCTTTGGTGTCAGAGAAAGTGAAATTTGAACAATGTTGTTCTCAAACAATAACAAGTATGAAGAATAATTGTTATAACAATGGAAATTCAACACCAACAGGAAGGCTACAAATGCCTAACCAAGTTTCAGGCATCCATCTCAGAGTGGTTTCTGCATTAGGGTTTACAGTAGCTTACTGCAAAGAGGACGTGAGTGAAAAGTATTCTAGGCCACTGCAGCAACAAGTCTAGCATTCACTCACTGGATGGAGTAGTGGGGGTCTGCAGTGAGACAAGAATAGTGTCAGAAATTGGAAAGACACTGCTCTCTTCTCGGCAGTATTCCTGGAAATATCTGCAGGATAGAAAAGAGCACTGGGGTCCCTGGTCCCTCACCCCACGCGGCCTCAGCTAATTTGGGTCTGAAAGGGTCAGATACCGAGCTTAAACTGGGAATCACGGCGCGGAAGCACAGACTGCGCCCATTATACCAGCCAGTCAGAACTCAATCTCACCCAGACAATAAAAAAAATAATAGTCAGAGCAACCGTAGGCTAAGCGGAGACATAGCCACTGGATGTAGCCTACTTCTGTGTTTTGAAAGGGTTTATAGCTAAAGATATTTCGAGACAATAACCTAAGCTACGTGATCAATCTTATTATGAAAACAATTAGGTCTGCATTGTTTTGGTGAGAGCTATAGCTGACAAAAAATAAAGTTCAAAAACGGTTATAGGCTATTACTAACAATAAAGCAATGCAATTGCAAACTTATTAAATCTGTTAATGGTAAAACTTGTCTACGTGATGTAGCCTACATCTTGACTGCTACGTGTCTGCAGAGTTCAGCAGTAGTGTTTTGTCTTTGCTCACACTGTGATTGTCATGCCAACCATTAACTCTGACGCGTCGCAAAGTTGTCAAATGTGACCGCAATGTTTAGGTCGCGATGTTTAGTGTGCCAGCAGGCTAACAAAATAGCGATATCATGTCCGATTTATGGCAAATGGTAAAGGCGTTCTTACCTAAATCGTCCATGCCTTTTCAACGCGTTCCGCACGCTCGTGACAGTTTTCTGCGACTCTCCGAGCTGAAGCCGCTCCTGTTCTGTCGACTCTTGTCTGAAGTTTGTTTGAAGGGCTGCGCAGCGCTCCGCACACCGCCAGGCCACACGGACACACGGAGTGCTGGGCTGGACTGAGTATCTCATCTGGAGTGACCTCTAGCGAAGAAAGATAAAATGTGTTTCTCATAAAGATGTTGCGTATCCGAAAACATGTAGGCTACGATTTTGTATGATTTCTGGTGTGTACCTTCACCAGAGACGCTTTTGGGAAATTCGTATCCACCCATCGCTAGGGTTAATTTTTAACTGTGAATAGGTTATGTAGCCTGTAGGCCTGGAAAAAAACCGGTATGGTTCACAGCAGAATGAATCATTGTGTTTCGTATATGTCCAATACATGTATGCAAAATCACACTGTTATGGAAACTTTCAGACTACACATCACACATCCAGGCTATAGGCCTATGGTATTTTTGGGTCATATATGAAAACTGTAAAACGTCTTGTACGAGTTTTACACGACAAGAGTGCAATGGTAGCCTATAGTAGCCTATTAATAGAAAATTAAGGAAATGCTATTCTTATACAAATAATCTAAAATTCTTGGATTGAATTATATGCCAATCAAATTGAAGTCATATAGGATTGACATTTTGTGTAGCCTAATTTATTTACATGTATTTTTATGCAGCTTTGATATGTTTTTAATAGGGAGGGAAATTAATGTCAACCTTTATCAGCGAGTGTGAAATAAATGTTTAAGCGGTGCCATCACCATATGGCTATATGCTGCTACATTTACCTGTCACAAGTCGTGACTTATGCCCATTAAACTTTTAATTTACAGCAGCCTAATTTCGAGTAGACTAGTCTGTATCACTGGGCTATTAATGCATGATAGGCCTAATAGGCTATATAGCCTACTTTTTAAGAACATGTAAAGATTAGACAACTAACTACGCGTAAATTCAAAATAAACTTTTGAAGCCTACCTCAGTAAAGCATAAAGCATTGCAAAGGGGATATGTGCTGCATATACCAGCTGAACTAGTATCAGTTCAAATACCTGTTCAATTCTTCTGGATTAGACTAGCCCTTATATGCAGGACAACAACAATCCGCTTCGTTCGTTGTTTTAGTCGTTTGTTGCTTCTATCCACGTTATCTCCAGTGGTTCAGTTTCACCAGTCCTTTTAGGCAAGTCCCTGCACTCGGCGGCCATATTGCAACGCTTCATAGGCACTTATTGGGCATCTATTTCAGCAGAAATGCGCGTGCGCAAGGCTTCACGACACCAACCTTGCTCCAGGAGCGAGATCACAACAAGATTGGCACAATGTCTTCACCATTATATATAATACCTCCATGGTCTTCCCAACAAA
The DNA here is from genome assembly GCF_046254945.1 of Alosa pseudoharengus. Lineage (NCBI taxonomy): Eukaryota > Metazoa > Chordata > Actinopteri > Clupeiformes > Clupeidae > Alosa > Alosa pseudoharengus. Next base: position 10,285,978 of record NW_027468848.1, read on the forward strand.
CCACATGATTTGTATTCACATGTCGACGTTTTGCCATGGAAGGGGTGAGATATGTGTAGACAACTGCCTTACAACCTAACCCCATATCTATGGAGGGTTTTTTGAGTGCTGTGTCTCCTCATTAGAAAGTCTCTGGTTTCACTTGCACAGATCGCACACACATTGAATGAGGCGCTCGCATCACTACCCCCTATTTTGTTGCCTCTTTATCATGTCCCCCTCAAGTAGGCCTATATTATATAACCTACTGCATTGGGGCAATTCCATGGAAAATTATGTTTTTTGTAACATCCATAACGCCAATAAAATGTGATGGTATGGTATGATGTGAATGATTACATGAAATTTGAGCATTTGCTATTTTTGGCTGAAGAATGTACATGAGAAAAAATGCACAAAAAATGAATGCTATCATTCACATCATACAGATGCCAAGGCATTTCACTGGCGTTATGGATGTGACAAAAAGTCCATTTTCCGCGGAATTGTCCATTGCCAGGATTGCCAACTTTGGGTGTTTTGCTGGAGCGACATTTTGTGAAGTCATAGCATGTGGACACGGGTTGAATTTTGTCCCGACTGACTTTTTTCTGACTTTTGCTAAATCCCTGATTTATGTTAAAAAAACATAACAAATGGAATGGAACCATTTCTTCAAAATGTAGTTAATTTATTGATTGCAATAAACAGATGACGACAGCGCTGCAACGTTGCCGCTACGCTAGATAGCGATATGTGCCCAAACGCCACACATTTCCATATTAGCTTCATTAACTTAGGCCTACTTGCTAGCAAACTTTGTATCATAATCCTCATTGGGAATGAGGTGGTGGATAGGGTCTCCAGTTTTAAGTTTTTAGGTGTGACTGCAGCGGAGGATCTGTCGTGGGGGAAAACTATCGCCTCTGCCACAGCGAAGGCCCAACAGCGCCCCTTCTTCATCAGGAAGCTGAGGTGGTCAAAACTGCCCCAGAGACTCATGGTCAACTTTTACCACTGTGCAGTGGAGAGTGTGTTGACCTACGGGTTACTGGTGTGGCTTGCCGCCTGCACCAGTGCAGAGGAGGAGGTCCTACACAGAGTGGTGAGAGCCGCAGGGAAGATCGATCATTGGGGTCATCCTCCCAGACATTCCATCTGTGTACACCTCCCGCTGCATGAGCCAAGTGAAGAACATCCTCCAGGACCATCTACACCCAGGACACCATCTCTTCCAACCACTGCCCTCTGGGAGAAGATATAGGTCCATCAGGGCCAAAACCAGCAGGCTGGCCAACAGTCTTTACCCCCATGCAGTCAGGGCCAAAACCAGCAGGCTGGCCAACAGCCTATACCCCCATGCAGTCAGGGCCAAAACCAGCAGGCTGGCCAACAGTCTTTACCCCCATGCAGTCAGACTGCTTAATTGACAGTCTACCCCCCCCCCCCCCCCCACTGGACATCCCTCTGTGACATAATGTCTCTGTCCATACACGCCCAATACCTGTGACCTGGACTTTGCATTGCTGCAAAAACACTCCAACAACCTTACCTCTATTAGATTTATCAATTATTGCACCAAGCACTTTACTGGACATAGCACTTTATGGGGTTTTCTAGGGGGTATTTATGGGGAGCTAAATTAGGTACAAAGTAATGGGTGATTCATGGGGAAGTAAATTGATATAATGCAAATGGGTGAACAACCTCAAACTATATGCCTGTCTGTTTGTGCTCTGACAAATAAAAAAAATGAACTGAACTGAACTGAACTAAAGTAGGCCTACAACGATTAAATACTGCTCAAAAAAATTAAGGGGACACTTAGTTTTACACAATTGTTAAAACACATTTCCACCTTTTTCTCCATTCCCAAACTACATTCACAGAATGTCTGACAGTTCTTGCAAAATAAAACACTCGCCTCAAAAGTTTTACTTGTGCTCAGAACCAAACAGTGTCCGAGTTTGTGTATGATTGATTGACACCGATCCAGTGTATGATTGAAGTGTTCCCTTAATTATTTTGAGCAGTATAGTTGACATTACTTGCTGAACATTTTCAATACGTGCAGCTATACAAAGTTCCCGGATGTGTCGGTTGTGTGTATAGAGTACTAAAGTGTGACATCACATTTCCGTAGCAACCAATTTTCTGTTCTACACAAGCCAAATTAACAACATGAAACAGGCCGTTTTATAGAAAAGGAACATTTTTTTAGCAAATTGATATCGGAACGTCACATATCACCAACCGTACCGTATTTCCAACCTCGTAAGTGTATGTGTGATTGTCTGGCGTTATAATTTATTTGCCTCGGGTGTACTGTGGAGTGGGTGAGACTGTTTTTAGTGGCAGGCTAACACATACTGTTGACTTGCGCTAGCCTAGCACCTGTGAACTCTGCAACTAGAACGACTGGATGAAACGTGTTGAAAACGGTCTCCACTGATAACATATCACTCTTGCTACCTTGGAAATGAGGTCCTATATCCAAAATCCTGAACCACCCCTTTAATTTAAGATAAAAGAACTACATGAAGTGGTAAACCTCCCAATACAGGAGTCATGTGGCTCGATTTCCAAACTAAACAGAGCCAGTACTAAATGGTTTACTGAGAGTTTATTGGGATATGCCAAATGAACACAAGTGGCAGGACACACTCCCTCACACAAGCCCACTCCCTCACACACACACACAAGCCCACTCCCTCACTCACACACACACACACACACACAGGAGAGTGATCCCTATGGCATCACTCTCCTGGCAAAACAAAGCCCTGGGGCTCTTATGGTTTAAATGGTTCACCTCTTACTCAGAGTTAACTTGCCAAGGTTTGTCACTAAACCACATACTTTGAAAACCAGCTGACAATATGCTGGACCCTTTCCTGATGGAGCGGGACTATTATGCTGTCCGTGAGGAGGTCATGGTGGAGTCAACGCATGGAGTCCAGTTCATGAGAACAACATGAAACCACAGACCAAACCAATCATCAGGGAAGAGGTAGGTGTGATAATGACGATGAACACTAGGGGTCTGAGATTATTGAGATGTGGAAAGGGAAAAATTAAATAAAATCAGTGAAAACACAATCAGGTTTCTCAAGCACATGTTTAGTGCATAGTAAAAATGTGTCAGAAATGGGGAAGACTAACAGACCATGTGTCGTACATAAAACAACGAAACCCTAAATAATAAACATCTCTGAAGATAATCATTATGATATGGCAAATAAAAAATATGACCTGGTGGTCTTAATGTCTCCTTAAAGCTAACACTTTATATTAGCAGCTGTTTCACCTGAACCAGTGTCTCTTTGAATAAACTTCACCTGTTTCACACCAGCAATAGCAAGGCCTACTCCAAAAGGACTGACATATGGGTTAGCCTTGCACACTGCTCCAACAAATACCAACAAACTCCAACATTCTAAAGTTGGCAGCTGTTGGAAATTGTCAGTTGGTAGTCTCTTGTTCATAAAACCAACTGTCATGTCAAACTCTTAACAACTCCATCCAACAAACGCCAACAAACACAGACGACCGGCCTGTTGGAGTTGGACTGTTGGAGTTTGTTGGCGTTTGCTGGAGCAGTGTGCGAGCTCCTTATATGAGTGTGGTCCAAGTGTTTTACACCAGTGTCTGCCAGCTCTTGAATGTCATGCTCGGTTAACAACGTGAGGTTTAGACCAAATGTTAGACTTGGTTTCCTGTGAGCTAGTGATGGGCAAATGAAGCTTTGGTGAACCACTGAACCACAGCAGTGTGAACCTAGCGACACTAGCTGAAAAGCAAAAAGATGGCCGCCACACATACATTTTTCAACATAAAAGTCCTTAGCAAACCAATAATTTTGGTTACATATACTGGTTTGGGTAAGGACTTTTATGTTGAAAAATCTACATGTGGCAGCCATATTGGATTTTTTCATTAGTGTTGCTAGCTTCACACTGCTGTGGTTTAGTGGTTCACCAAAGCTTCATTTGCCCATCACTAGTTTGAGCCTGTACTTGGTTCGGGCCTCGTCCCCTGCCTCCGTCAGAAATCCACGGCTCGCAGCTTGCGCTCCTCCCGCTCGGTGAGCGGCTCCTGCGCCAGGATCTTGCCGTGGAGCCGGTGGTGCTTGCCGATGCCGAGTCGCGGCAGGCCTCGGTTGAGTCCCTCCAGCAGCACGCAGGCCTTGCAGAGCGCCTGGCTGGAGATGTACCCGCAGCGGCCACAGGTGCCCTGCACGGGCATGCGCACTCCCTCGCGCACCGACAGGTGCTCGCCCGAGTGGACGACGTCCATGATGGCGCTCGGCCGCACCGCCTCGAGGTCCTTGAGGAAGGTGCGGGCGTGGCCGCGGTAGGCGTTGGGCGAGTAGATGCACTCGGTGGAGAAGTAGTCCAGCTTCTTGAAGTAGGCGTAGAGCACGATCTCTTTCTCGTAGGCGTACTTGAGCGGCTTGCAGCGCGGGATCACGCCGTCGCCCTCGCTCGCCGTGCTGATGGCCGTGCAGCGGCGCAGACGGGCGATGTCGCCGCGCAGCACGTTCATCAGAACCGTCTCGGCCACATCATCCGCGTTGTGACCTAACGGGAGAGCAGAGGGGGGGGGGGGGGGGAACACATATCATCACAGCACAAGAATACTAAACAAGACACCAGTTGTTGCCTATTCACCTTATTCAGGCGGAGGCCAAAGCAACGAGAGGTATGAAATTATGATTTATCGATTTATCTTTGGACAACGTAGGCTACCCGTAAGTAAAGCGGGAGATGTGTGTTGCTTATGCGGCCGCGCAAGCTGCAAAGCACTGCGTGAAACATTGGAAAGGATGTGTCCGTACGTTCTGCCTAAGGGTGTGTCAGTACGGTTCTGCTTTTTCACACCCCGACACAGGTTAATGGATATGAGTGTCGCGATTTCGGTTTCGAATCGCATATTGTTACAGCCCTAGAAATTGCACAATATATTACAGACGACAGCAACTGAATCCATGGCTTCAATGTAGTGCAAAAGTTGACCCCGATCTGCTCCCAAGACTGCCACTACTTAAAGGACAATTCCAGCTGCCAGGCAGCTACAGCGCTACACTCTGGGGGCATGTTCATGATCCCAAAGTATAGCACTGTAGCTGCCTTGCTGTTCTAGCTCTTGGCTGCAGCAAATCTGCAGCATGGCCGGAGTTTTCCTTTAAACTAGGAGACCAAGGAGAGAACAAGGGAAAAAAGTAAAGAGAAGGGGGGTGGGGGTGTTTAGTGACAAGTTAAACTCTCAGAAGTTTAGTACAAGTATGTGGTTTAGTGACAAGTTAAACTCCGGGTAAGTTAACTCAGAGTAAGTGGTAAACCTCCTAATAGAAGAGCTGTAATGCTTTAATCTCCTAACAAAACAATGCCATAGGGCTCTTGTTATAGGAGGTTCACCACTCACTCTGAGTTAACTTACCCAGCTTTGTCACTGGAATGTTCCCCAGGTGCTGTGTGGTCTCGTACCTGTGCAGATCTTGTCCACCTTCAACATCATGGCTCCCCTGTCCAGGGCCTGCCGCCTGAACACTCCGCAGAACGTGCAGTTGTTTTTGAGTCCCACCTGCTTGACGATGGCGTCCATGGTCCAGCCATAGAGCTCCTCGTAGGACACGATCTTCAGCGGCAGATCATACTGCTGCTGATTCCTCTTCACTGTCTCCAAAGAATCGTCGCGGTAGCCCGTGATGCCCTCGTCCACAGACAGCAGGAGGAGGTTAAGTCCGTAGTCGTAGCGCTCGTTAAGAACCTTCATCACGTGGGCCAGGACTGTGGAGTCCTTTCCGCCCGACGCTCCGATGCCCACCGTCTCACCGCGGTTAAAAAGACGCGCAGATACGATGGTGTGATGCACCTCCTCTTCGAATGCCCAGAAGAAGCATTCTTTGCAGACGGAGTGCCCGGTTTTTGGACGTTTCAGCACCGCTCTCCTGTTTTCACAGCTGCTGCAGAACACTGGCATAGTGGCTTAACAGATAGTTCCTACAAGACAACCAAATACGGTGTTACGGACCTTCTGGGATTGGCATTACACAATCCGGTAAATTTTTTATTTGGTCACCGCTACTCTGTGATTTATGGCCATTGACCACCATTCATCAAATAAAAACATACTTCGAACATGTGTTAAAACTAATGCCGCTGATATGACAGCAACCATTTCACTTTAATAATAAACTATATTTTTAAACAAGATATTTACAGCAAGAATAATAGAAATTTATGTGGAGAAATTATGTGAGCGGTACAGGGGTAGTGTAGTGGTTAACATAGTCTTTACTTAGGTTGATGGAGAAAGTGTTTGTGACAACACATATAATGATGCATTTGATAATGTTTGATCGCTGTTTTGGCATGAAGCATCTTTCATGTAATGAATGCGCACTCTAGAAAGGGAAAGTATCCTAGGCCTACTATAGCCTGGAAATCCAGACCCAAATCTAGAAAGATTTAGGGTCTGGCTATGAGTAATGAAAATGGCCCAACACGAGGGGTGGCACAAAGCATGCATTTGAAAATATCACTGCACACATTTGGATAACTCTACGACCAATCAGAACAATACACGGGGTAACGTATCCAGTGGGTTTTCGCTAAGCCCCATACGCTTAGCTACCAGCAGAGCTAACTGGTAGATTAGACTCTTGCTGTATCCGGTCGGTAAAAAAACTGTGTCACAGTTTGGTATGGCAACTGCTCTGCCCATGACCGGAAAGCACTGCAAAGGGTGGTGAAAACTGCCCAACACTTCACCGGTTCCTCACTCCCCTCCATCGAGGCCATCCAGGGCAAACGATGCTTGCGTATGGTGCGCAGCATCATCAAAGACTGTTCTCACCCCAACCACAGACTGTTCACCCCACTCCCCTCCGGGAGGCGTTACAGGCCTCTCTGCAACCGAACCAGGAGGTTCAGAGGAAGCTTCTTTCCTGCGGCTGTCACCCTACTAAACTCTAGCTCTGCATCCCGGTGATATCCAACGAACTAAGCCCCAATCACCCCCTGCCCCGCCCCTGCCTGATGCCTCCTTGCCTGTGCCTGTTGAGGTGTCCACGACCATGGCAGCCTTGACAACAAGGAGGCGAACATCCCCCAGCCCCCACAAACTGCATTTCATTGTCTCTTTACTTGTACTTTTCACAATGACAAAAAAGTTGAATGTAATGTAATCTAAAAACCCGGTAGAGAAAAACCCAAGTCTAACTCGTTCATTGTAGCGGCCAAAGCCATTTCAAACAACTGGTATTCATCCATAGCCATCTTGCAATGTTTACTGATTCCGGACTTCGACATTGCAGCACTGTTGTAGATCTGTTAAGCTTGCCTCTGGCCCACATATCAGATACACCGATGTGATTGGTGCAGCTCTGCACCAACAGCATGGGTAATGAGCATCATTACTGATTGCCAGAGTGACTCGCTGAGCAAATTGACCTCTGAAGTTGGCCTACAAAAAAGATCCAAAACAGCCATCTTTGCCCATATAAGGAGATCCGGTTGTTAATTGAAGCTAACTACCTATGGCAAATTGCATTGCAAGTTCGCTCTGGGGTAGCAAAAATCTAAGTGTGCCGCCTTCACTTACCGGAGATCACAGTATCTACTCGAAGGCAGAGGACAAAAGCGTGTTCAGGAAAACGTCTGCATTTCAGACTTTTTCATCCCCACGAGACTTTAACAGGTGCGATTATTCAAAATCCCCATGTTATTTTCCCATAGGAAAAATCGCCAGATACCGGATGTCAAAGATGGCAGCTTTTTTGTAGGCGAACTTCAGAGGTCTATTCAAATTGTGCTCTCGCGAGAACCTCACCATCCTAGCTGCCTAAATGTCTAAATAAAACAAGCAGTAAGGCAGTTACAATTTAAATATTTCATGACCAACAGATGGCGCCATTTCACTGCACTTCGGGCCTATTTATGCCCAAAATCTAATGCAATGGCGTCATCTGGTGGCCATTAAATATTGAATGTCTATACGACGGAAAATTCTCCACATTGCTCTGACGAATTTATGTTATTCTTACTGTATGTATCTTGTACAAAAATCGAGTTTATTTCTTTATTATTATTTCTTAAATGGTTGCTATCAAAATCCAACGGTGTTAGTTAGTTTGAACACATTTTCGAAACAGCTTTTGAATGAATGTCGGTCAATGGTAGCCGTAAATCTCAAACTAGAAGAAATACGTTGCCTGATTGCGTGCTACCAAAGACAACAAACCCATTCACAGTCCATGCATGATACCGGTGATAAACATGTCATACATCACAAGCAGTTAGTTTTACCTTATTGCTTGCAGATGTTACTCCAATTCGACACATGGTAACGTTAAACCACACATAACTTTACATTGAGCCAATAGGACCAACTTCTATTAGATCTGTACGAAAATGTTTTTTTGTCCATGACAAATGAAACAACATTAGTAGGCTACTACTATATGTTACTTTGTTACTTCGTAACTTCCGTGCAACGACTTAGCCCAAGTTTGTCTCTAAATGGGATGAGTTAGCTAAATATAGCCTAGTTTGTTCTAGTCTTGTAACTGATATACAACTAAAAAAAACCTCTAGCGTTACACATGGCTTCATCTCTGTGTTTACAAAGCCTGGCAATTAACCACAGATACACTGACAATCTCGCAAACTTACCTTACCAGCAGGTATACAGTTCAACAAAACGTGATCCGTTTAGCTAATGTTACAACCGTTGTGTGACAGTTGTATTCACCAACCGTTGATTAACTAGTGACATTTAAAAGCCGGCAGCTCAGAAAACAGAAGGTAATGAAATGTACTTGTGGACTACATGGATCATATCTTCAAAAATATCCCGCATATAAATTCACTGTGTGTACACGCTGTCACGCATCCATGATGACATTACTTCTTTAGTTTATTGGCAGATTGTATCGTTCAATTGTTGCATACCGCCCCCTACTGTACAGGAGTGTGTCGAGTGTTGCAGAAACCTTTGGCTACTAAATCAAGAGGAATTGGAACATTCATTTCTATTTCTTTATTTTTTTACTGCCGTTTTTGCTAATCCATCTGCCTCCAATATGTGCTGGAACCCAACAGAGCTGAACCGTTAAGCCTAGGCTTCTAATACTTAACAATATATTTCTAACCTCCATCAGTATTTCCAACCTCATCATCCCCTCTGACTGAATCACCACTTTCTCTGGTACAACCATTTTAATCTGAGCATATTAGATATTTTAATGTTTTATCTATTCTATCCACTTTAGTGCTGATATTATGCCAGTAATTTCGATTGAATATACTGAGAGGTGATTATTTAATCTATATGTTTTAAATTCATGATTGTAAATTCCTACCACGATGACAATTTTGGTCTTTTGATCCATCTGTGTAAATTTGAATAAGACCATAAAATGAAGAAGATAGATATCTCTCGCCATAACTTGTGAAACTCTGATCATCATTCCCTCTTTTTTTTAATGTTCTATGTTGACATCTGGAATTGGAAGCCTCCAAGGAACTTCACTCAGAACTACTGCAGGATAAACTCTTAACCTTTAATGCTGTACTGCTCTGCTAAATTATTTATGCTACATCCAAACCCTTTAGCCTTTGTTTGATATTCCCAACGATCATATAGAAAGCAGGATTTGACAAACTCTCAACTTTTCCTTTAGTCAGCCTTTTTGAATCATTAGCTCACCCCACTTTTAGAATACTCTTTATTTCTTCAGTGGAAACCGATATTGGTATTCCTATTATCACTCCTCTTGATGTTGATTTTGATGTTGTACCTGGTATGTGTGAAGTAATCTTGACCCAAAGCACTTTTCCTCACGCTAATTGTTTATCCAGCACCAGCTTTGCAAATGTCCACAGACAAGGTAGAGTAGTTGCATGATTTTATGAAAGTATGTATGATGTAACAAGTCAATTTTGTAGTTTCTTATGTCTCATTCCATCGAACTATACAGATCTGCTACCCGATCTGGCAAACTTGCATAGTGTGGTCATAGACAATAGAGGGTTGTGAAGCGAATGCAGAAGTGCCGTTCACCCTGTTACGAGTTGATGAATCACTGAAACGATTTTGAAAACATTATTTTTAAGTAAAAAACTCTTTGGTGTCGTTTTAAGACTTCCATACACTGTTCTTCAGATGCTGCAAAGATAAGCAATCTACTGTTTCCCATGAACCAGCATGACTGATTTTGCATATCTCTATTCTCAATTGCTTATATTGAGTGTAAATCAGGGCCTCCATGCAGATCAAACACACTACAACTTTAAATGCTTCACTTGGTTGTGTATTTGCATCAGCCTATTCCTCCAAAATCTGTTTTCTTCAGTCTTACTCCGCTTATCTGTTGACTCCACGCTACTACTGGAGTCCGACCTTTGTCTAACCTGTTTCTTTCTGACTTTCTTTCTTTCCCAGAACATCTCATCTTCATCTATCAATGGATCCAAGCCTTTGAGATCCTTCAAATAACCATCGGGACGTTCTGCCATCATCCACTCTACATTTACTTTACAGTAATGCTTTAGAAGCAATTAAGCAATTATCAGATATTTTGACTTGTTGAAAAAGAAGTATAATATGGGACCTTTATGCTGATGAAACACAAGGCAACTTTTTGAGCAATGTTGTTGCCAGGGATGGGCAAAAATACATCAAAATGTATTAAGAAATAAAATACCAAATTACTGACTTATAAATGTATCAAAATAAAATACTGTATTGTGTATTTTGAAAATAAAAAAACACTTTTTTTCAATGGAGTATGAATTTAGAATCTATCAGTAAACTGGCTGAGTTGATTAAGTAGACAATGTCTAATAGCAAGACTCTCTCTACCTTACAAGGCACTCCATAAACAGGCAACATAACTCATGTTCAAATAACTTTTCGTTCATAATGATATCCTAATTTACTTTCTTGATGATCAGTAATAGATGGTCTACTTTGCATCAGCAACAATGACTAATTCAAATGAATTAAGAGAATGATTACAGGCCAGGCTGATTTAAACCACAGCATTTGTAAAATGTTCAGTTATTCAACACTATCGCTGGTGTGTTTCACACTGGTGTCTTTCATCACAGTCTATGCATCTGTGACGGGTTCCTCCATTCTACTTTTGCCTCTACACATTACCACGGGCAACCACTTGGATCAGGTTTCTTTATTGCTGGACAATGAGTGGGTTCAGCAAATAGATCTCGGGATAACAATCCATTATCTCTTAATCTCCAGTCTGTCTAAAAGCTGTACAAATACTTGAATGTACTGTATTTGTGCTAGTTACAAATGTATGTGATAATGTGGAATAAGTCAAATTGAATGTCAAGCATAATTCAATAACAAAAATACATTATATATCTATGAAACAAAATAAAACTGTGTGTGATCGTATAGTTGTTAAGTTAGAATATCTGATATATGCCTAGGCTGAATTATAATCTTTACACACAACATAGTACATTTCAGCATTACAATAGAGAAACTACTTGATCCATTTTACATTATATTGAAATAACAAAATAAGAAACACATTTATCATAGCAAACGATGCACTCGAGCACGTGTGTGGCTAATCTCCAGACTACCACACTGGTCTGCAATATAGCTAAACTAGCGCAAGCTGCTTATCTATATAAAGCTAATGTATAAGGCAGCTTGCACAAAGAGAGTAACATGATGATAAAACCATTTACACAACATAAGAATATTACCTGGAACAAAGTTTGACAGTGAATTGTGGGTTCAGCAAATAGATCTCGGGACAACAATCTAAATAACATGTAAAGCAAGTGACCCTAGTTCAAATGAAAATATGCTTCATTGCAAATCTCTAAAACATGACTTTACAAGACACATAAATCATCAACTAAACTCAAAATTAGTTAACTGAAATTATTATAAGCACATTGCATTACAAACTACGTAGAAATGTAATGCCAGAGGAATTACAATAGTGGATGGAAAGCTGCTGGCTTAATTTTGGTGGGGAGATTCCTGAAAAAACAACAACATTGAATCACTTAATCTTTTAGTAACTCTTACCAAAAAACCTTGTGTGTCTGGCGTTCTTGAGATATCACACTCAAGGTGGGTTTGACCTTGACATTTGGCTTCATCATTGAGTCCATACAAATGTTCACAGCAAATCCTTGAAGCCTATACGTCAAGCCGTTCTGATGTTCTGACACAAACACGAAAGCTGGCCTTTGGAAAATGTGGTTCAGAGAAAGTCTAAGCTGGCAGCTTGCTGTGGTTAGACACATTTAAAATCAAATCAATGTAATTACTAATTAGGGTTGGGTATCGTTTGGGTTTTATCCGATACCGGTGCTAAATCGATACCGGTGCCGAAACGGTGCCTGAACCGGTACTTTGTTTTTAAAATGTTTTAAATTAAAATGGTCTAAAGCATGAATTGCTTTTTTATTGATAACACATGAAACATGAAATTGATCTGTTATATTCAATTTACTATCAATATCTCATTGCTCCTACGAATAATACATTTAAATGTTAAAACAGCTTGCCATGAATGCACACACAATGGTAGGCTAAGCTTTGCTTTCAAGTTTACATAGGCATGTTAAAACCGCTTGCCACAAAACTGCCAGGTCATGGAAGCTAATCTAACAGGGACTCTACTTTCCAGGTAATTCAGTGTGTTCCCAAATGCTTCAAGAAATGTCATGTCTTAACCCATAACAAGCAATAGTTTTGAACATGCTAGGCTACATGTCGGTGTTGAAGTGTTTAGATTCTCAGCGCTAGCCTAGTAGGCATTCTAACAGCAACTATGGCTATGCGCTAACACCAGTCAGCTGAGTTTAATTAGCGATAACGTACAGAGATGATTTCGTAGCCTCTTAGACAGCTCAGTGACATCAGGTATGTAACCTACATAATTATGTTTTTGCCAGCTAACTTTCAACATGATCTTCATATTCACTGTGATGCTATATGGGCTTCATGCACATGAAAGATTAATATCATGCCATTATGTTGTTTAGAACACACCGTGAAATAAAGTTTTCAACTTTGCTGATAACATTTCAAATAAATGCCAGTTAGCGCATTAGCAAGGGTAATGTGTATAGGCTACTGTTGATGTTGTTTCATAGCCTTTTGCTTGTGGGTAGTTAGGCCCACTGCTAGATATTGACAGGAGCTTGCAATATCGCTTTAAAGTAAGCTACTTGGGCTCACGCAAGCTGTCAAACACTGTCCACTCGCCTATGGGGTGCACCCCTCTGGTTTATACATCCAGTGTTTATATAGCTAACTGTATCCGGATGTGTTGCTATCAGAGCAAGATGTTAGAGATGGCGCATAAAATGCAGTGATGCCTCGTATTTAAAAAAAAAAAAAAAAACGCAATTTAAGCACCGAAATGAGGCACCAAAATCCACATTGTTATTCGATGCAGTTACTACCGTTTGCGTCGGCACCGGTGCCATATTAGATGTTTCGGTGCCCAACCCTAGTACTAATAATATGAAATGGTGGCAGATCTGGGTAGCCTAGACTGTGTTGAAAAAAATATAGCATGTGTAAATGACACTTACAATGACCAGGATAAATGCTTATAACCAAAGGTAGTGAGTGAGAATGGCCAAACATAGAGTAGGACTCACAGGGCTGAATAAAAAATGGCATTTATTTCCGTAAGGCACACACCACATATTTTTCACATTTGCTCAGCACCAGAGAATCCCTCCACCATGGCAATGATATTGCCAGATTCAGGACAGTCTGCCCTACACACACACGAAAGGCAAGTCGAGCTGCCATCTTGCAGTGGTGAGATACATGACAAAATTTAAGAATTTTTATAATACTCTTTTTGTATTTTTAGTATTTAAAAATCAAAATTAAATCAATGCAAGTATTAATACATGCAATTGTGGCAGATTTGGGTAGCCTAGACCGAAAAAAACAATATATATCATGTGTGTATGGAACTTACAATGACCAGGAAAAATGCTTCTAACTAAAGGTAGTGAAAGTGCCCTTAAAACCTTGCGGCAACAATTGTGTTTAAATGTAGGCTACTGCTTCAGCCTCTGGCAAGCTCAGCAATGGTAGCTTGAGAGCAATGTGTTGGAGACCCAGCATAGGGTAACAACTTTTCATTGGCAACAGTATTAAACCAACCAAAAATATAAAATATTAAGAAGAGCTATTTTATTTAATTTAGTTAAATCAAAACAGACAATTATTACCCCGGCTTGTAGGCTATTTGGGGACCGGCCTATGCACTATGCAAGCCCTAATCTCTGACTGTGCAGAACTTGTGCATTTTGCAACGCATTTTACATAACAATATTTAAAACATTTTACCGGTGGTGACACCCCCGAACCCCCATTAACTTTCAGGCTTAAGTACGATAAAAATATTACCTGTCGCAAGTTCACCAAGCTCCCGATCTCATTCCACAAGCTTAGAGCGCCCTCTCACGGCTGTAGACGGTAATCTTTCATGTAGGGTTTGTGTCAATTCATACTGACTAACTTTTAAAAACATGTTAAATTATATATATTTTGATATATAAGTCGCACCTGACTATAAGTCACAGGGCCAACCAAAAAGGTGTGACTTCAGACTGCAGGCAGAAGTGGCCCAAACCTCTAACAGTTCACACTGGAATCTGATATAGTGCCCATTTTAAAAGGTAATGTGAACAGCCAAAAAATGTGAGCAAAAAATCCGAATTGAGCATTAAGACGTCTTATAGTCCGGAAAATGCGGTACTCAAAAGTATACAGACCAAACAATGGATTCAAACAGAAACTGAAGCTTTACAATTTACACATTCCTCTAACTGCAATTTTTGATGTTTTCAGGCGTTCCTGTTACGGTTTTGCAAACCCACTTTTGTTTTCGGAACTATAGGGTCATTCCCTGTCGTCACTGATTGGTCTGACCTTTTTGGGGTCTGATGGAAACATTAGTGAACTATGCTGTTCCAGACTAGTATATCCCTGAGATGAGATCTAGGCGAGCATGGCCAGGCTAGGAGATGGAGATGGCACATATAATCCATGATGGGCTTGGCTTAAATCAATCAGTGTTCAGCCGCACTTTCTCTCTCTCCCGCACACACACACTTGCTGAAATCATAGGATGCCCAGGGACACGGTCAACCCCAGAGCCCAAGCTGATGATGCCCTCATCCACAAACACAAAAAAAACCCAGCTGTTTTTGAGCTGCTGCCCCATCCACCCCCATCCACACACACACACATACACACACGATGCCCCCGCCCCCCTAACCCACTACTCCCACCCTGCCGCCACAAATCACAGGAAGTGGGACATCCCAGACTCTCTGAGGAGCAGTTGGGTGAGCTGAAAGCGATGCGCCTAGCCTCCCTGAGCATCTGTAAACGCTACAGCACTCTCTTAATTGGCAAGAGAAATGGGGGCAGGTTTTCATATTTGCTTACTGGCAGCACAGAGAGGGATGTGTGGGTGTGTGGGTGTGTAATGGGCCATTAGTCTGATGGTCATCGTGGGAGAGACACAGCTCTTCAGAACGGGCTCTGCTGTGCACGTTATTTCACCCCTGTGTCTGTCCTCTACTGCATCCTCATCGTCTGTGATTGGCTATGTTGTGCTTCCTCATCGTCTGTGATTGGCTATGTTGTGCTTCCTCATCGTCTGTGATTGGCTAAGTTGTGCTTGATTGCATTTTTGCCACCGGTGCTGAGTTTAAGGATTTGTCATCATGCCAACTAGGAAATGGCCAAGGAGGAAGTGATACACATTTGTTTAGAACCGAATGTCTTCACCTATAGGCAGTTACAACACATGAATGTGCTGATGTTTTAAAAACAAAAGGGTCTCTTCAAGGGTTTCTTCTGGTTTCTTCTGGTTTAGGTCTGTGTGTTCCCTCACACAGTTTGGTTTGCCATCTCTCTTTACTCTATCTTTACTCCCCCAAATATCACTGTGTGTGTGTGTGTGTGTGTGTGTGTGTGTGTATGTTTACATACACACATTCCAGACATAAACAACATAACAGACACATAATAGACACATTGTCTGTTTTGTTTTCTTTACATAGGTGTTGTCTCTGAGCTGCTACACCTGACACAGCGTCCTTGAGCCTTGTGTGTGTTCTGTACAGTATGTTTGTGTTCCTTGTGTGTTCTTCACAGTATGTTTGTGTTCCTTGTGTGTTCCTTGTGTGTTCTTTACAGTATGTTTGTGTTCCTTGTGTGTTCTTCACAGTATGTTTGTGTTCCTTGTGTGTTCTGTACAGTATGTTTGTGTTCCTTGTGTGTTCTGTACAGTATGTTTGTGTTCCTTGTGTGTTCTTTACAGTATGTTTGCGTTCCTTGTGTGTTCTGTACAGTATGTTTGTGTTCCTTGTGTGTTCTGTACAGTATGTTTATGTTCCTTGTGTGTTCTGTACAGTATGTTTGTGTTCCTTGTGTGTCTTCTTTACAATATGTTTGTGTTCCGCTATCGGCTGTCTAGGGTCTTTTTTCTGAGGCTTTGGCTGGGAATGCTCATGA
>NW_027468848.1:10307507-10325007 GCF_046254945.1 Alosa pseudoharengus
TGGTCAATCAGAGATTTCAAACGAACGAGGGAACATGTTGCAATGCAACAGCGCTGTTTTCCCTTGATGAAAGTGAAACCACGAGTTTTACCCACATCTCAACTTTGGCCAAAGTTTTCAGAAATATTCGTTTTCAGTGATACAACCTCATTAAACTAGATGTACCGCAGAGCGGTACAAAATATGACCGCCGCCCAGTCCAGCACATTTTTTCCACAAAAATAAATCACGCTGAAAGGCCTATATGATTCTGTCTCACTAAATTGCATTATCCACACTCAATTCTCACTGGTATCTGCTAGACAACTGTACCAAAACATGATTAGTTCATAGATTTCACATGTAAAATTCATTTTATACAACCCCACCCCCATCTTGCCTGTTCATAATTTTGAGAAATTCTTGAATTGTGTGCATGTGTGCCTGTACACGTTTATCTTTATGTGTGTGGGTGTGTGTGTGTGTGTGTGTGTGCGTGCTTGTGTGTTTGCCTGCGTATGTGTGTTTGTGCATGTGCATGCATGCATGCGTACATATGTCTACTGTGTGAGTATGTGTCATACGTATGATTACTGTGAATGTATGTGTGAACGTGTGTATCTGTTTATGCACATGTGTGCACATGGAATGGGTTAACATGACCCCTGGAGGCAAACATATGGAAAAAATTGGTCATCCTTGGCCCTACAGTTCTCAAGATATTCACAGAGAACTGTGTCTGCCCTACCCTCCTTTCGGGGGGTCCAGTCCAGCGGGGGGGCTACAGAGCAAAACGAAAAATGACGGTTCCCACCAAGTTTTGTGTACCCCGGTCTTTCAGTGTCCCGGGAATCCTTGTTGGTGTACGTCACTAAATGTACACATAAATTATTTTATTGTAAGGCCCCCCATGAACGAAAGTACACAAAACTTGGCATGCATTCGGAGGGTGTCATAATGATCCTACACTTTTAATTTCGTGCAGTTTTGACCTTGTCAGCCAGAGATATTGTGATGAAAACACCTAATTTTTTGCTTTTTAATTTTTAACTAGGTGGCGCTATACATGAAATAAGTGGTAATGGGATGGGTTGACATGCCCCCTTAAGACCAACATACATAAAAAAGGTGGACCTCCTAGGCCCTACGGTTCTCGAGATATTCACAGAAAACTGTCTCCGGCCACCTACAGGCCAGTTGGTGTATAGTAACATAAATTAATTTATTGTGTGGCCCCCCATGAACGGAATTCCACGAAACTTGGCGTGCATTCAGAGGGTGTCATAATGATCCTACACTTCCAATTTCGTGCAGTTTTGACTATGTTAGGTCACAGATACCTGCGATTACAACACCTCATTTTTACTTTTTTGTGTTTAACGCTATACATGAAATGAGTGGTTATGGAATGGGTTGACATGGCCTCTTGAGATCAACATACAAAAAAAAATGGTCCTCCTAAACCCTACGGTTTTCGAGATATTCACAGAAAACTGTGTCTGCCCTACCCTCCTTTCGGGGGGTGCAGTCCAGCAGTTTCGTCTACCCCGGTCTTTCAGTGTCCCGGGAATCATTGACAGAAATTTGGACATGCAAAAAAAAAAAAAAAAAAATGTATGGTTTGTGTTTGGTGTCTCTCTCTCTCTCTATCTCGGTTATTGTAGCACTCTCTCAGGCCTCCCTCTGTGTTCTGTAGCCAGACGTGCCTCTGTTTGTTCTGCTGTGTGGGAGCCTGCTCTGTTTCCTTCTCTCTCTCTCTCTCTCTCTCTCTCTCTCTCTCTCTCTTTCATCGGGCCTCCCTCTGTGTCCTGTAGCCAGACGTGCCTCTGTTTGTTCTGCTGTTTGTGGGAGCCTGCTCTGTTTCCCATGATCTCTCTATAATTGAGTCGGCCAAAGTGAGTGTGATGTTGGGTTGCCCCTGCATTCCACTCCTCCCCAATCAGGATAGGGATTAGTTGAGGAGGAACAAGGCAGGTGGAGGCCATACCTGTCAACACTCGTTTTTCCCAGGTTTCTAGGTCATCTTCCGGCACCCTCCTGTTTTGTCATTTCTCCTGGAAAACTCCCGTAATTTGCAAGGCCATCAAACTTCATTTTAAAACCATTGATCTATTAATGTTTTCTATTAGTCTGACATCTCCCAGGTTGCCAGATTGTGTATGAAATCCACCCTACACATACATGATCACTTACTTTCAGTTTCAACCGTTTTGTCATAAGCTAAAACCTGGAAACCCAAAACCCAGATAAGGAAGCTTGTGCCGACTGCGCAGCCTGAGTCTCGCAAGCAAGCGGGCTAGTTGAATAGCCTACTCCAGAACTAGCTGTTGTCAAGTTGTTGGGAATTTAATTGATTAACACATCACAACTGTTATTGAGTGTTGTTGATACACAATAGGCAACTTGTGTCCTGGGAACCAAATCTGACAGTAAGCAGGTTTGGAGTTTTGGAAGTAGGCTGCAGGCAGCTGCCGGATACATAACTGGCATATTTCGGTAAGGTAAAAGCAACGACCGAAATGCAGTGTTGAAACACGTGTATGAAACATGTTAAATATGCAAACACTGATCCGGTACAAACACTGATCCCCCCCCCCCCGAAAAAATTATCCTGTTTTTGAAAAGCTAAATGTTGTCAGGTATGATGGGGGATGTGAGCAGGTTGATAGGTCCACAAAGGGGCATTACAGACAAATGGTCTGTTTTGTTCTCTGTAGGCATTGATTCTGAGCGGCCACATCGGTCACAGCATCCTGACCCAGGTAGGATTTTTAAAAATCCTTTTTGTTGTCAACTTTTGTACATAGAAACTACTCCATTAATTTATGTGCACGCACACACACACAGACAGACAGATCCCCCCCCCCCCCCCCACACACACACAGACAGACAAAAACACACACACACACACTTACAAAGACACACACGCACAGACACACACACACAGACACACACACACAGACACACACACACACACACACACACACACACACACACACACACACACACACACACACGCGTGTCCACAGCAGTTTATAACCACGGTTTTGTGTCTGTCCAGCCCCTTGGGGCGCATGCCCAGTTGCACTGAAATTTAATGTGACTGTGAGACATAAATCATCTTTTACGAGCCGAGACTGCTAGATATGGATGACTGTGTGTGTCTGTGTGTGTGTGCATGAGTGTGTGTGTGTGTGTGTGTGTGTGTGTGTGTGTGTGTGTGTGTAGCGCTCTCCTGGTGATATAAATTATTAATGGGTGTTTATTTTGTCCCACGTAGAGTGTATTCCTCCGACAGAGCTTTTGGAGGAGGGCCTGCCGCTCACTTTAATGAACCCCCCTGTGAGAACGCTGGCCTCTGCAGTCATCCCTCTCTGACTGTCTCACACACACACACACACACACACACACACACACACACACACACACACACATGGGCAAGTACACACAGAGACACACATACAGACAGAGACACACATACACACACACACACACACACACACACACATGGGCAAGTACACACAGAGACACACATACAGACAGAGACACACATACACACACACACACACACACACACACACATGGGCAAGTACACACAGAGACACACATACAGACAGAGACACACATACACACACACACACACACACAGTTGCACACACATGCACACATTGAGACAAACACTCACACTGTTTTGCACACACAAAAACACTGGCACACACAGTTGTACACATATGCACACACGTTTACACGAGAAACAAATAGTTCGCAACACACACTGAACTTGAATCAAGCGTTCTTTAGAACACAGCCGATCAACTGTCTGCCTTCACTTTTGAATGAAAATCCGTTGCCATTAACAGCGGTCATTATTTAGAGGTCCTTAAAAGAAAATAATGACCAGTAGAACTTTGGGAAATCCCATTCAAATCAATGGAGCGTTCTACTTGCATTGTGAAGAGCCGTATAATAAGTAAGGGATAACGGCCGCCGAGGTGTCCTGTTATACGGAATTAATGGACAAGGGCGAGGGGCAAAAAACTCCCCGATGCGCAGTGGAGGGGAGTTGCCTCTGCCCGAGTCCATTAATTCCGTATAACTGGACACACCTCGAAGGCCGTTATCCCGCTTATCACCCGGTTGCCACTGTAAAGCAAAGGAAACACGCGGTTCCGTTTAAAAAGAAGCTCACTAGTTCAGCTTGTTGTACAACTTTCGTTGGCCCTATAAAAGCGATAGCATAGACAGTTAGCTTGTTTACAGTTGATTCCATGCGAAGCCTGCAACCAAAGATTCTAGAGCGCTGCAACCGTCGTCCTACTATGGTTGTTATAGTTACCATTCATAAGCATTGATATGGAACGGTGTCCTGTTATTCAGAATTAATAGCCACCCCACCAGCCAATCAGAAAAGATTATTTCTTCTCTCCGGGTGATAAATGCTTTTATCACCCGGAGAGAAGAAATACTCTTTTCTGATTGGCTGGCGGGTCGGGGAGTTTTTGCCCCTCGCCCTCGTCCATTAATTCCGTATAACAGGACACCTCGGCGGCCGTTATCCCTTACTTAATCTAGTCAAGTTTATTTATATAGCGCATTTCATACACAGGAGTCATTCAATGCCCTTTACAGAAACAAAAGTAAAGAATACTAGTAAATAAAAGCATAAAAGGCCAATAGTTCAATAATAGTTTAAAAAGTAAAATACATAATTACAGAATAATTAAAAACAAAACCTAAAAGACTCAAGGTAGGATAATTAAAAGACAGATTCAGAATTGTTCTAGATCTACCTCATAGGTGTCTCGATATACAGAATTAATAGCCACCTTACTAGCCAATCAGAAAAGAGTATTTCTTCTCTGCAGGGTAGTACATAAGAGGCCCTTTGAGGTTGCTTTAGGATGTGCGATCAGTTAGCCTAAGAACTTGATCAACCAGTGAGCGATCAATCAGCTTAAAGGAGAATTCCGGCGATTTTTCACATAGGTTTCTTGAGGTCACCCAGTACTGTTGGTATAACAGTCGGTTCTACCAACAGCTACAGTGCTACACTCTGGGGCCATGTTCATGAGCTCCCATGCTCATGCACATGAGTTCATGCTCATGTTGTAGCACTGTGTGTGTGTGTGTATGTGTGTGTGTGTGTGTGTGTGTGTGTGTGTGTGTGTGTGTGTGTGAGTGTGTGTGTATGTGTGTGTGTGTGTGTGTGTGTGTTGGCTGCAGCAACTTGAACTAGGTAGAACAGACCAGTACCAGGAAGTGAGGTCATTGGCTAACCCTGTTGACTGGTAACAACTCATGTCTAAAAGAACACTGCATTGAGCAGCTATTGTTTCTATAACGGTGAGTTGTTTGGAGGACAGCGGTTACTGCTGACATTACATGGGTAAGCCGGTTACCTCAGCTTTGACTGAAACTTACTGCTTCCCCTGTAACAGGCCTGTGTTGCAGGGAGTGCCTGTCAGCTGGGATTCTAAACGTAATGGTCTTTATTGCTCCTGTATTAGGCTTATTCGATCTACGTAATAATCAGGTAATAACGTTCGCAGCGGCCATTTTGTTGATATAGAAAATGCATAGGTGGTTCTATTTAATGCAGCTGTCAATTGACAAGCGCGACAGAGCCGGTATGATCGCTGTAGGCTATTTATTTATTTGTACAAAATTTAACGTGATGGTAGGCCTATGTTGCAATAGGACTAGGCTACAGGGCAGGCCGTTCTAACAACAGCAATACAGGCCGTTCTAAAAACAGCAAATAGCCCTAGAGTCACCCACTGTCAGAAACATACCTGTCAACTTTTTTCCAGCTGTCTTCCTGTTTTAATATTTTCCCGTAAAATATCCCATATTTTATTACTTTCGTAACATTAGCCCCATCAGACTTGGCCGTCTCTGTACTGTTGTCCTGTACCCCCTGCCCTTCCAACGAAAATATGTTTTTAAAGCATCGTTTTGCTTGCCTGAAGGCGACCTACACAGAACAGTGTGGGAGAGAGCACGATTTGACGCCAATCTCATTAGACCTGGCTTAGCTTCACACCTCGTTTAATTAGTGCAGCAGTTTTGTAGTAGGCCTACGAATTCTTGCTCTCAGCAGAGGGATAGCAACAGAAAGACGAATGTTGAAATGTAACCCGGAAAATCTCCCTTATTTTCGTTGCTCAATGTTGACATGGTCAGAAAACGAGAAAAGAATGAGATTGAGAAGTAGTCAGCGCAGGAGAGACTTGTGGCTACATAGGATAAATAGCCTAGGCTAAACTTACAGCCAACTCCTCACATCGCCATTATTATTTGTATTATTAATACTATATTATATTGTCCTCTGTGGGCTTAAGTTAAATACGTTTTACACAGCGCAGACAGCTGCCCCTATGCAATGCGGAGACATCAGCAGTAGCCTGATCGCCTACCGTAGATTACCTTTGGACATATTGCATTTGCATAGATAGCATTGCTAGGTAGGCAACGTTAGCCAACGTTTACAGTTAAGCCTATAATATATTTATTCATGATGCGCCCTTTTCAGCTTGTCTTAGTGGCACGGCAAGTGGCAAATAGTAGGAACAAACTCAGCGGAGAAAGATATCAGTAGATACTTCTGATTTGTATAGTGTTTTGTTCACTTGGATTTTGGAAATGTTACAGAGAAATATGTTAGCCTTTTCTGCCTCCAGACCATGTAGTTGCATCATAGACAGACAAAAACGATCACTGGCTAACCCACTTTAAACTACTTTAGCAAAGTCCTTGGCTGCAGGTTGTGAGCAACAGGCAAACGCAAGATACAATTGCAGTCCAATGAGATGCAACTTTATTCTCTGCGATCATGGCAATGTTAGACGATGTCGTTGGTGTAACAAATATAAGTTCGCCGACCTTGACTCAGGCGACTTGTCCCCTTCAGCTGCGACGTGTGCCGATGTATGAACAAGACAGGCTATAAACAAATATCGGGGTAATTTACAGTTGACAATAATGACGGATCTTTACTTAATGCTATTAGATATGGGTCCATACGTTTATTTAGGCTACTTATATTGACGAGATGAAGCCGTTAGGCTATGTGCTCTGCTCAGCTCAAATCTACGCGCTACAGGCGATTGTCACATAGAATAGCCTATAGAACTGGAATGTCATATCAACAATATGGCCGCGGCGGTGTTTGCGAATAAGCCCTATTGCTCACTCAGTACATCTTAACTGCCCCACTGACAATGGTGCTGCCACTAACCCACAACAAAGGCATTATGGACAGTGCTGCCACTAACCCACAACAAAGGACTGTGCATTTAGCCTGTCTTCCCCACGTTTCCTGAAAGTGTGCAGGTACAGACAAAATGGAGCTGTGTCTGAAATGGATGCTTCTGTTGTATATCCACGTATAACAACATAGCATAAATCTGGTTAAGGGCTGTCTGTCTGACAGAATTGACTAGTCATAATTTACAAGCCTGGTGTTTCTTTTTTTGGAGGGGGGGGGGTCATAATCTTAAATGATCGATCCTTGTTTCAGGCTAACAGCTGACATGTAAACTTTGTTGTTGACTCCACACAGTACATGGGTCAATGACGTGACATGCAGATTTAGAATTTAGAAGGTAAGGAAATTAAAAAGAATTATGGGGGCATAATTGTATTATTTTATTTGATTTACTATTTTATTTACTAGTTTACTTGCTCTTAAATTGTTTGGGAAATTGAAAAAACAAAACAAACATGTGTCTGGAAATTTGCATATCTGAAATCTGAAGATGGAAAAGAGTAAACAGGATATTAAACAGAGTAAACAGGATATTGCCTCATCAAGAGGACCCCAAGTGACCTTTACTGAAGAGTGAAACGTTGGTAAATCTCTCTCAAATATTGATTAAAAAAAGCTACTTTCTCTTCATAGATTGACTTGTATTGGAAAATTCAATAGTTATAGGAGTCCAAGAAGATGCCTTTATAATTTGAAATTAGTAGCAAAAGTCAGGTGCATCGTCAGGTGGTGCAACCAGGTAAAATACTAATTTAAACCAGGAAATAGTGGATTAAAGTGAAAAAAATGGTTAAAGTAAGCTAGTGCACAGAGCCAGTACATATTGTGTGACGGGCTAGAGCCAGACTTTTTTTCTGTAAACAGTAGTATACAGTAAAGCCTGCTATCGCTCTCTTTCACACACACACACACAAACATGCAAATGCACACACACACACACACACACACACACACACACACACAAAAACACAAACACACACACACACACACACACACAGACACAAACAGAAACACAAACACATACACATACACACACACACACAAAAACACAAACACAAACACACACACACACACACACACACACACACAGAGACACAAAAACACAAACACACACACACACACAGACACAAACAGAAACACAAACACATACACACACACACACAAAAACACAAACACACACACACACACAGAGAGACACAAACACACGTGCACACACACACACACACACACAAACACAAACAGAAACACAAACACAAACACACACACACACACACACACACACACACACACACACAGAGACACAAACACAAACACACGAGCACACACACACACACACACACACACAGACACGCACACAAACACACACACACACACACACACACACACACACACACACAGAGTGTGTTCCCTGAAACGCCCCACCTCATTAGTATCTGTGCTGGCGATGGCATTTAGGCTGTGTCTGTGTGCCCTTGTGCTGTTGTGTTTATTGTCAGCTGTGCACAGCTTTGATAAGACGGAACCCTGCAGTTTATCTGCCCATATGCTTCTCTTCAGAACCCTCTTCTGCCCCCGTGCCCCCACCCCCCACCACCTCCGAACTGCCCACTGGGGGGTTGGTGTCTGTGCGGCTGCCGTGGCGACGGAGCACTGGGGTTGTCAGGGCGATCGCTCTCTGCGAGGCGTTTTGTTGTGCGGGCCGCGGGCCCCTGGGGACCATTAAGCTGAAAATAATTGGCTCCAGATCTCCACTGGCCATCGATCCTCTGAGTCAGTGAACTCTCTGAAACATACTGTGTGTGCAAACACACACACACACACACACACACACACACACACACGCACAGATACACAGAGGAAGCGCAAATGAGCAACACTCATTCAACAAACCCACCCACACACACACACACACACACACACACACACACACACAACACACACACACACACACACACACACACACACACACACACACACACACACACACACACACACACACACACACACACACACACACACACAGACAGATACAGATAAGAGGAGCAGTCAAGCCATTCTAACTGGTAGATTCTCTCTGCGTAAACTGCTTCAGCAGCTTCATTCATCTGCACATACAGTAGCGCATCAGAGTCAAACGAGGTGAGTCCTTCACCAGGTCCTGTCAACTCCTCTCCCCATAGAGATATTAAACAACTGAATAAACAGAAAGGAGCACCAGCACTTTTATAAAGTACGAATGTAACAACTTTTAAGACTTTTTCAAGACTTAATTTAAGACTTTTTCAAGAAAATATAATGTAAAGCGAGGTTGACTTATTGTATGTGAGACTCACAGCAATTCTTCTTTCAAAGTAACCTAAATATCAGCTTAGGAGCGCTGAATGCAGTCCATTGACTGATAGCTGGCCCCTCCATACAGACATGGTTATTGTTTTGGGATCGGCAGGTAACATGAAACAGTATACTGAACAAAAAAGGAAATTTTGCTCCAGTCCAGATCAAACGTAATGCCAGCCTTTCTACAATTACAGACATGGACAACAGCCCCAGTCCAACACAATGCACAGACACACACAAGGAGCGAGAAAATCAAGTCTCAAACCACAGAGACAAACACATATAAGTGTGCTTACTCACAGACAGACACACATACACACACAAGTGTATTCATTCACAGGGAATCACACACGTGTATTCACTCACAGGGAATCACACACATACACACACACACACACAAACACAAACACACATAAATGTATTCACTCACAGACACACACACACACACATACATACATACACACACACACACACAAACACAAACACACATAAATGTATTCACTCACAGGGAAACACACACACACACACACACACACACACACACACACACACACACACAAACCACTGTGAGATACTGTATCTGCTCAGACTCTATTGTGGCCTCTCCTGCAATTCTCTTGAGCCGCCAAAAGAGGGAGCCCTTTCCCTATATTTTCCGTGCCTGCCTGAGGCTGCGCTGAAGAGTCTGTTTGTCCGGTGGAGGAGGCGCGGGAGGAGTAAAAGGAGGAGGAGGAGGCAGCTCTCTCTGTCTCTCTCTCTCCAGCAGGTCGTTCATCTCTGCTCCAACACCCTCAATCTTCATAACGCCAACTGCTGCTGCTGCTGCTTCTGCTTCTTTTAATTAAAGCCCTCTCCTTTCACCCGCTCCGGGATCACTTCCCCTCCGCCCCACCTCCGGCTCAGTCCCGGGCCACATCTGGCCCAGTCCCACCCACCCCTGGGCCAATCCCGGGCCAGAACCTGCTGCGTTGGAGGTTTTTCAGCAGGAGTAGTAAACATCAGTAGTGGCATCCATCGTCCCACTGATACGCATGTTCACATTAATTTCAATATTCATATTTGTATTAATCTCAAGTGAGAGAGGCGCTGGGGTGCAATGACAGCCTCATTCACCAGCAGTAGCAGAAGCAGCAGCACAACCTCCGCCCGCGACCCATAATGCATCACTTCCCAGCGTATTTAATGGTCATGTGTGGCTGGCTGGCTGGCTGGCGATGTGTTTGGCTAACGCACGAACCTCCCTGGCTCCCGATGCAGCCATCATATGATTGATCCCCCTCTCCACCAGCCATGCATCACACACAGGACAGTTGGGTATGTTTGCCCAATCAGGTTCCTGTGATGCTCAGGCTGATGAATATTCAGCCAATCCGTGTCTGTCTGGCGGCGATGAGTTGCCAGATTAATTGGAGATGAAGAGCTGAACATGGTTTTAAATAAACATTTGTCATGTCATGTGCACAGGGGAACAGATGTATATGTCAAACCAACTCAAAGATATTCAGCACACACACACACACACACACACACACATGAACAGACAGCTGATTATATCCCCAAATCCCTCCCTCGACCTACCCATCTTGAAGTGAAATCTGCACCCTGCACACTCTTACACATGTGCCTACACACACACACACACACACACACAGACACCTTGGAAATCAAACACACACTGGAATAGTCTTTCAGATAATCAGCTGTTCACTGGAGTCCAGAGAGCAGCTTCGGCCTCGCCTGACTCAAATCGCCCTGGAGAGAATGACGGGGGAAGACTGAGGACAGGGTTTCCCTCGGCAACAAACCCTGACCTTTGGGCGACCTTTTGAGCCAGCAGCCATTCATTAGGTGAGGAGGTGATGACAGGGGAGTCCCCATGGTAACAGTCTGGACTGACATCTCAGCATCATCCCAGTCTCACAGGGACAAAATGTAGAGAAGAAGATGAAAGAGAGGAAGAAGAAGATGAAGAAGAAGAAGTAGAAGAAGAAGTGGAAGGAGGAGAAGAACAAACTGATGATAAGGAAGAAGAAGAGGATAATATCTTATATATATAATAATAATATATATTATATTATATCATAAAGCATATTGCATAATGATGGTGTGATGCTGAACCCTATGCTGAAAACTTCCTCTGTTTGGCAGACATCACCTGCACACACCTTTCTTTATTGCTATCCTTTAGGCTTATTAGATTAGATTCAACTCTTTTGTCGTTGTGCCGAGGACAAGTACAGAGACAACGGAATGAAATTGTACAACAGAATGACGTGTGAGTGAAGCAAGCTCCAGTGTCCGTACTGGGCTTCTCTTCACCTTAACCTGCTTCTTAACCTGCATGCCTGTGTTCACTAATGTGTGTCCACACACCTCTCCGTATCTTCCTCCTCCTCGTCTTCATCTTCCTCTTCTTGATGCCAAAACACAGAACATGTGGAACTTGGCTGGCGGACAACAGCTGCCCTGTCTACTTTTCCAGGTTGATGTCCACCACATGATTGGGACAGCTAGTCAGTAGAGTAGCCATTTGGATTTATTGACATTTACATGCAATTAATATGCCTCCCCTAATATGAGAGTGTTCAACTGTAGGTAGTCACCGTGACGACGTGTTGCTGTGCTTATTGGGGGATGCTGGGTAATGATGGTGACCTTTGACCTGTGGTGGCGACTGAGGCTCATTACTGTGATCTGTGAATGTTCAGCCGTGTCAACCTGAGGTCCTCTGGGTGTGATTATGGTGAAACGGGAGAAAAGGCATCAGTGTTTTTACACACACACACACACACACACACACACACACACACACACACACACACACACACACACACACACACAAACAAGCAAACATAACACCACACCATAATTGTGCATAAGATACACAAACATAGAGAGACCACATACACACTCGGACACAACCACAAGCAGGTTGGTGAACAAGGACACAAGATGCACACACACACACATACACACACACTGACACCTGCCCCCTTCCCACCTGCAGACAGATCTAGCCCCAAACCCTTCCTCTCTCACAGAGCTGATAATTAGCAGATGTGTCTCATCACCCCTGCTGTATCTTCGGCCATTCCCTACCACACACACACACACACACACACACACACACACACACACACACACACACACACACACACACACACACACAAGCACATATACACACATATGAACATGCACACTCGTGCAAGCACACACACAAGCACATATACACACATATGAACATGCACACTCGTGCGAGCACACACACACACCCACACACACACACACACACACACACAAACACACACACACACACAAGCACACACACACATACACACTCATGCGTGCACACACATACACACACACACACAAACATACACACAAACAACCAGGTTTGGGGATGCAGATACATTAATGCAAACACACACACACACACACACACACACACACACACGTATACATACAGAAACGAACATACATACACACAAATGCACTCTTCAACGGCCGCAAAGGACCTTGTTTTGAACTTTTTCCCCCAAAGTGCTTTGAAACAGATAGAGGTATTTAGCTGAGCAGCAGAAATGGATGAGTGTGTTAGAGGAGCCGCTGCGTCAGCAATCCTCTGAGATAACGCCATTACTGGGACAGAAAAAATAAATAAAAAGACCCTAAAAAGACAGAAACTGCTGGGTGAACAGAACTTCAGACACAACGGAAGTCCCTCAAACATATCAATTAGACTTCAGAGGACTCTCTGCTTTAGATGGCTTTCACCTGAGTGTGTGTGTGTGTGGCCTTAGTTAAAACCACAACAGCATCCGTCTGGTGGGGAGGTATAGCCTTCTCTCTCTTCCTGTTTGCCGGTAGCTGTGGAGACACTAGCACTAAATGATGTTGCATATGTGGTGTCCTGGTGTGTGTGTGTGTGTGTGTGTGTGTGTGTGTGTGTGTGTGTGGGGGGGGGGGGGGGGGGGGGGCTGCTACATTTGGGCTGCCAGTAGGGGAGGATGCCGTCAGGAATGATAAGGGGAGACTTTGATCACTCATTATTTTTTTCCCCCTTTTCCCTCAATGTTCGCATTGCTATTGCTTTGCCAACACTGTGTCTATGTCACGCTAATAAAGCAACACTTAATTGAATTGAATTGAATTGATCGCAAGTGTGTGTGAGTGTTTGCAGGTATGGGTGTGTGTGTGTCCTTTTTATGTATTTTTTTATATATTATTTTTTTCTTTAATGGTCTTATTATGTGTTTTTGTATGCTACTATCAACAATAGTTTTGGCAACACTGTTCCCATTGAGAGGAAGTGGACTATTAAAATTACCACTATTTAATAAAACTATTAAAATGGTATCAAAATTACCATCACCATATAGTCATGCTAATAAACCAACTTTGAATTGAAAATAATTGAAAGAGAGAGAGAGAGGAAGAAAGAGTGTGAGTTTGAGAGAGAGAGAGAGAACTGAAAATCCACCAGAGGAAAGAAGAAAGTACAACTGACTATAAGATAAAGTGAGGAAGTATGGACCATAAAGAATACCTCACAGCAGTGCCAGTGTGTGAGTGCAACAGAGAGAGAGAGAGAGAGAGAGAGAGATAGAGAGAGAGAGAGAGAGAGAGAGGATGACAATGAGCACAATACAGATAACTCCCAAAGGCACAATAGAGGGGAATATGTGCGTTTGTGTATGTGTGTGTGTGTGTGTGTGTGTGTGTGTGAGAGAGAGAGACAGAGAGAGAGCGGGAGAAAGAGAAGCAAACTATGTGTGTGTGTGTAATGCTTCGCTTGGCTGAGGCAAACGTTCTCATCGCAGACCGGTGTGGGTAGCTGCATTATGGATCTGAGGGAGGTATTAATAAAGCATGGTGCCAAGCCTTTTCTAGGGGGGGGGGGGGCGGTGTAATAAAGAATTAATAGAATACTGCACCCAGCCTTTTGTTGGATATACAGGGAGGGAGGGGATGTGTTAATAAAGCATTAATAAAGTACTGCACCCAGCTTATTATATACAGGAAGAAACCTGAGGTGCATTCAAATACAGCAAACTGGGGCAATTACATTAATACACAGGATTAGATGTTAAAATCCCTTGTGCCAAAATCCAAGGTAAAAACACATTCAGAAGCCCCTGCTCAAGTTTAACTTTAAAAAGCACACTACCCACAAATCCACCAACAAATGGTAACAAGCACAATACAAATGGCCCACCCAACAGCAGTATATAGTATGCGGCATGCCATTGGGGTTATCAAGTGGGCAGCCTCATTCACCGATGTTTCGTTAAGTTAGGCCCACGACACCTCATGAAGGCTTAACAGTGAAACCAGCGTCCTGGAGACACTCCCCTCCATGCTGCCACCATATTCTTTCAGCCGTCCCCTTGAGCTGACCCAGGATACTGACCAAATCACTATTAACATCTTCCCACATTCTACATTCTGCTGCGCCTGGCCATCTAACCCCAGGCCTATGACCATTAATCTTCTCCCTCCTTGGCTGACTGGCCTCTCTCTCTGCCTCAGTGCTGGAACTTACCTCAACAACAGGGGTACTGATGTCCTGCGAACTGTGGGTTTCTTCCTGTCGCTGAACTTCAACCGACTGACTTGATGCACTTCTTAAGAAATAGCTATCAATGCGGGGACCCTGTGTTCCCTCTACCAAGCACTTCTTTTTCCCTTGATGAATTTTCAGGCCCTTTAGACTTGTAACCTTCTGCCAACCACACACACACATCTGCAGCTTTTTCTCAGTTTTCTCTGAACTAGTGGCTTCCACAAACATGTTTTCCTTACTCGTAATCAAATTCGTTCCAGGGTCAGTAACCATGTCTATCACAAGTGAGTCATCTTCCGCCCCTGCTCTCGCTGACTCTAGCGGTATTTTTTCATTATGTCGTACTGTAGCTTAGTAGGGTGCAGTCCATAGCTTATGGGCTACTGCCACAATGAGCTGCTAACCCATTGTAGCCCCGGCGGGGTCTATTTCCTCCTGTCCTTTCCTCTAAACAGCTCAATTTGAACACATTTTGAGTACACATTCCATCTCAAAGGTAACCTTCCAACTCCCCTTTACGTTCACGTGGAACTACCTCCTCAAACTCTTTGCTAGCTAGTGTCTGCAAACATTCATGAATGTTTGCCAATTTGAACGCACCTCTGAGCTCAACACAGCCAGCCTCTCTCTCTCTCTCCCTCTCTCTCTCACACACACACACCACACATAACTATTTATGTACACATGTGTAGAGCATATGTCTATCTTCCTCTCTCATGCATGTACTCTCTCTCTCTCTCTCTCTCTCCCTCTCTCTCTCACACACACACCACACATAACTATTTATGTACACATGTGTAGAGCATATGTCTATCTTCCTCTCTCATGCATGTACTCTCTCTCTCTCTCCGCACACAGACACACAAACACAGAGGGCCATATGTACGTACATTTGCGAACATAGCGTTATCAGCATCATGGACACACCGCAGTTTGCGAACGCTGTCAGACCCAAGTTTCCGTCGTATTTATCAATCGTTCAATCCTTACTGTAAACTGTGCCTTTCTCTGCCTTTCTCCGCCCATAAACGCAATTTACGAACGTCCACAACTGAATGGCAGTGCCTACATACAAGCGCAGTTGAATGAAGTTAACTGATGACAACATTAAAAAGAATCAAACGTTTAGCGATCATGAAATGATACCATACATGATAAGATGTAAACAAGCAGGGAGATAAGGAAGATCAGTAGTTCTACTCAAACTACTTGTGCACGTAGGCTATGGAAGATTGGTCAAATCTAGCAAGTAGGAAAGTTTAAGTGAATGACGTGAAAGTGAAAGTAAGACATTCGAAAGGCCAACGAAAGTTGATGTTGCTTTTGGTAGTACAAATACTTTCACCACAAAAACTAGTGCTCTAAATAGCGATTCTGTTGTCTTTGAAAGGTTCTCTTATTGACGCATTGCTTTTACAAGGCGGAAGTATTTAGGCACAGAATAGACGTGCACTTTCAGGAGCAGTCTTTGTACATACCGCGGAATACATAATTAGGCGCTCTTTACTCTTCCCCTCCCATCTTTTTACGCTAAACTCCCATTTTCCCCTGGATCCTCCCATGAATGCATATGCATGACATGACAAACGCAATCTGCCACTTTCAG
The DNA here is from genome assembly GCF_046254945.1 of Alosa pseudoharengus. Taxonomy (NCBI): domain Eukaryota; kingdom Metazoa; phylum Chordata; class Actinopteri; order Clupeiformes; family Clupeidae; genus Alosa; species Alosa pseudoharengus. The sequence goes on from NW_027468848.1 coordinate 10,324,260, forward strand.
CTCCCGCAACAGGCAGTTTGTGCTTTTACATCATTGCGGCCTGTTTGTACCTCGCAATGATTTTACACGCACATTGCGAGACAAATACGCCTGAAGTGGGTGCAAAAGCGTTAGTACATCTGGCCCAGAGACTCATACAGAACTATTAATGTACACCTGGGTTGAGCATATGTCTATCTTCCTCTCTCTCACACATACACACACACACACACACACACACACACAGAAGACTCATACAGAACTATTTATGTACACCTGGGTAGAGAATATGTCTATCTTCCTCTCCACGATCTCTGTAAAACACACACACACACACACACACACACACACACACACACACACACACACACACACACACACCTACAGTAAACATCCCCATGTGGAACTCTGAAGTGCAAATCCAAAACACTAACCCACACACACGGACAGCGATGCAAACAGACACACACCCACACACACACATGCTGTACAGTACGCAGATGTGATAGTTATTGAAAGAGAAAAGGGGAGGATAGGCGGAAAGGGAAAATCGATAGCCCTCTCCCAAACGCAGGCCACGGGAGAGGCTGGGGGAAAAAAACGCTGCTAAAAACGCTCCACCCCGAGCAGGCAGCCTGGTCAGTATCGATTTCTTATTTAGCTCCCAGCAGTGCTGCGACTATCAGTGTGTGTGTGTGTGTGTGTGTGTGTGTGTGTGTGTGTGTGAGTGAGTGAGTGCCAAAAACAGCCTGTTAACAGAGTTAAACTC
>NW_027468848.1:10330007-10340007 GCF_046254945.1 Alosa pseudoharengus
AAAAACAGAAAGGAGGGAAGGAGCAAAGCTAGGAGTTATTTCAGATGGGCAAGAAAGGTAACATTAAGCTAGGCTTTACATTTAACAAACTAAAGGTAGCCTGTTTAGTCTTTCTAGGCTGTATAGCCTAATGTTGTCCAAACGAATACATCCTTGTCAGGCGTTGTTGTAGGCCTATTATAAGATATTGTATGTGGATGTAGTTAGGCTACTATGCAGGCTACTTTTCATAACTTTTTAACTGACCAAATGCACGCACCTAAAACCGGGAAACGGACAAATATTGTCAACGTGGGGTGGGGGGGGGGGGGGGGGGGGGTTATAGAATGCGTTACGTTTTTATGTGTCTTATGGTGGGGGTACGCGAGCCGAGTCGGAATGTAGGCGGTGGTACGCGGGGGGAAAAGTTTGGGAACCGCTGCTCTGACACAATAAGCAAAGTGCAAAGACAATAAGCAAGTTGGTTCAGTGAGTAAGCCTATTGTGTAGACTAATTATAGGCTACTGTTGAAGTAGGTCTAATCTTTTTTTTTTTTTTTTTAGCTAGGGTTAGTTAAGTGGTCCTGAAACTGAAAAAGTTTGAGGAACACTGTCGTAGGCCAAACTATTAAATGTTTACTCTGCCTCGCTAGATGGCGATATGCGCCCAAACACAACACATTCCCCAAACAGACTCTCCATCTTAGCCATATAGCTAACTTGCTAGCGAACTTTCCATATTAGCTTACTTGCTAGCAAACTTTGCATCATCAGTCTAACTAGATGAATAGTTGACATTACATGCTGAACTTTTTCGTATGGACATTCTGGGGGATGTTAATTTGTATGAGAGAAGCTTCAACTTCTGGGTATGTAGCATTGTGGCATAAAGCTTAGGTAGTTAGCTTGCTAACTCTGGCAGAAATCTCCAGTGTTCTTGTTCCATGTAGTTTCGTGTTGCAGCCACAGGGTTGCAGCAGCAGCACGTAGACTAGCCTACAGGAAAGCTGTTGCGTATGAATATTTTGAAAACATAACAGCTAGATATTCTGTCTTCTCATTTTGTAGACGAACATGAAGGGAGATTTTATCTTAGTTTTTATTTCATGCAAAACATTTTAGTCTCGTCTTTTTTCATCAACAATAATGCATCTTAAGATAGTCTTAGTCAGTGTTTCAGGACATTACTGCCGTCTCGTCATCGTCTCGTCTTAGTCATGAAAAAAAAGGTCGTTGACGAACATATTTCCTCTCGTCTCGTCTGACGAAATTAACACTACTCTATCCATCCTTCCCATCTCTTTAAATGAAACAGAAAACAATTGACTATCCCCTCCACAGTTAAAGTAAATCATGTCTGTCCACCCCATAGACTGTATATATAGTCTATGGTCCCACCCAGCCTATTGAAATTCAGGCCTGGGGTGCTCCTGATGTCTACAGTAGCTCATTAAAGCATGCTGGGGAGGAACCTTAAAGATATTGTCATGTTATGATAACCCACTGAAAAATGGAATGCATTTACATTTACATGTATTCATTCAGCAGACACTTTTCATCCACAGTGACTTACAAATGGCAATCCTATTACAAGTAACTTACATATGGCAATACTATCAGGGTTGGGTCAGATTACTTTGAAATGTAATCCATTACTGACTACAAATTACATGGCAATTTTTTAAATCAGTAACGTAAGTTGGATTACCAAAAACATGTAACGTGATCTGATTACTTTAGGATTACTTCAATAAATATGCCCATTAAGTAAAAGACACCACCACAGAATTGATGAAAGAATTCTCATTCTATTTTTCTCCACTCTTCTCCAAACATGCACAACTCAGCTAAACCTTTATAAGGGCACACCTGGACAAAGAATTTAGCTTTCGCTGGATTTTTGTGACCCAGGGACATGGCCTGAGATTGCATAAAAAAGGGAAGCATTAAACCCAAATGACACCATGTCCATTTCAATTGTGGGGGTGAGAAAATGATTATTTTGGGATGTTTTTCAACCAGGGGGACCTGGTGACTTTCTCAAAGTAAACGGTTACAAGAGGCTACATTAAGATTAGGAGGAAAAGATCAGGCAGTGTGCCGAGAGACCTGCCCCAATAGTATGTAAGTTAGTATTTCAAATAATACACAGATATGGCCTTATTATGGCTTCTATGCAAGACCTGCTCAATAAAACAAGCGCCCTCTGTTTCATTTGTAGGTGACTATATCTAATTTAATTGTTGTTATGAACTGGATATGTGATGATTATGTGAATACTGGATATGGGTACAATGCCTGCATACCACAAATAGTGCAATCATACAATCAATGAGAGCATGTGGTTATAAATTCTTTAATGCAACAGTTGCTTTTCTGGACCAGTGATTGATATTTGGGTAATTTTCTGCGGCACACCTGATGATCTCTCACGGCACACTAGTGTGCCCCGGCACAGTGGTTGAAAAACACTGCAGTAGGCCATGGCTGCCCCAAAAGGCAGCATTTGAAAATTAAACCACACAATGATCCAAAACATACAGCCAAACAAGGCAAGAAATGGTTAACAGAGAACAATATCAACATTTTAGAGCGGACCTCAATCCGTCAAAAAAGTGAGCACAAGGCCAAAGTGATGGCAAATAATCGTTCCTGCCTCAAACCCCAGATTGCTGCTGAAAAGGTGCAGTCTACAATCATTGTGGAGACATGAAGAGGCTTGGTGGGTATTATATGAACCATTTTGAGAGCTGTGGTGGTAAATAAAGATGTTTCCAGTGATTGTTTAAAAACGGTATGAATAATTTTGAACACGCAATTTTTCATAAAAATGTAAAAAAAAGATAAAAACACTTTTTTTTATTCCATGTTTTTACCACATTGTCTTGCAACCTTTTGGCATCTGTCATTTTAAGTAAGAACAAACATATTGGTCAAGAGAAAATCAATATTTGCCAGGGGTATGAATAATTTTGTACTTCACTAAAAATGTCTAAAAAGTGAACATCCGAATGAACTGCTTCAAAAAAAAGTTGCATGATAAAATGTAATCAGGTAATCCCCAACAATGTCAGGGAGCCTATAGGACTGGTTGTTTTTGGCTCCCTCTGGTGATGATCTATGTTTTGTTTCACATTTCAGTTTTTTCCTGTTGCCACACCCTTGTCCTTATTTGGTCTGTTTCCTGTCTTGCCTATTATCTCCCAATTACCTTCCCACCTGCATTTTATCTCCGTTCGTTTGTTGAGTATTTAAACCCCGTGTTGTTCATTGTTCTTTGTCTGATTGTCGTGTCTGTGTTTGTGAGACCTGCCTAAGACTACCTGTACCCAGCACGTAAGCTCGGCTGACTTCAGTTTTTTGTGCTCTGTTTAGTTTTGAAACTACCCCGCCTGAGAGGTCTTTTGTTTTCAAGAGCCTGTTTTTGTTTGATGACCAAGTTTGTGGAGTATTGGCTATTTTTCACACCAATAAACCAAGACTGCAAGATATTCGGTAATCTGCATTTGATTCCTCTGACCACCCTGACAGTACGATCAGACCAGGATGGAATCAGCAGATTTCACACAGCTCAAGTCTGTTCTGGAGAGACAGGGAGTGATGATTGGGAAACATGAGAACCAGTTCGATTCTGTGCAGAGGTCCTTGGATTCCGTTGCATCCAACCTCACCGATCTGGCTGCCCAGCTGCAACACCTCCAGCTCACGGTGTCCAAGCTGCCGCCTCAGCTGCTGCTGGAATATCGATGCCCAGTTTGATGTCTTCCTCAATGGTCTCTCTGAATCCATCAAGGATGAACTGCTTACCCGTGAGTTGCCTCAGGACTTTGATGGTCTGGTGGACCTAGCGATCCGCATTGAAAAGCGGTTTAAGCAGCGTTATAGCGAGCGAGATTATAACCGAGGATGGAGGTCACCTGCTGCATCAACCCATAGTGTCTCACCACCTCCTGCTGCCTCCAGTGAATCCCCCGAACCCATGCAAGTGGATCGAGCCCGTTTGTCTCCGGCTGAGAGGAAGAGGAGGATGGACTCCCATTCTTGCCTGTATTGTGGCCAACCCGGTCATTTTGTTGCCCATTGCCCGGTAAAAGGCAACGCTCACCTGTGAAGGGGGAGTTACTGGTGAGCGCTACCCCTCTTCTACCTCCCTCTACTACCCGGTTCCTCATCTCAGCCACCCTCACTGCCGGGAGTCGTCGCCACCCTGTGTCCGTTCTCATTGATTCTGGCGCTGATGGGAATTTCCTGGATGCTCGTCTGGCTGCTGAACTCTGTCTCTCGCCCATCAAGCTCCAACAGCCTCTTGAGGCAAAGGCCTTGACGGGGGCGAAATTGGCCCTGGTGTCCCACGTCTCCCCACCCTTGGGTCTGCTCATTTCTGGAAACCACCAGGAGGTGTTGTCCTTTCACCTGCTAGAGTCGCCACATGCACCTGTGGTCCTGGGCCATCCATGGCTGGTCAGACATAACCCACACATAGATTGGGCTAGGGGCAACATAATGGGTTGGAGCTCTTCCTGTATGTCTAATTGTCTGCGTAATGCCCTCATTCCTCTGTCTTCAGGTCCTTCTAGTGCAGCTCCTCTCGTTGACGACCTGTCTGGGGTACCCCCGGAGTATCTGGATCTCAAGGCTGTTTTCAGCAAGGCCCGAGCTACCTCATTGCCACCTCACCGCCCGTATGATATGGCCATTGATCTTCTGCCAGGTACGTCGCCCCCTAGGGGTCGTCTCTACCAATTATCCATTCCTGAAACTAAGGCCATGAATGAATATATTGGGGACTCTCTAGCAGCAGGAATCATTCGACCCTCCTCCTCTCCTGCCGGGGCGGGTTTTTTCTTTGTGGGGAAGAAAGACGGCTCCTTGCGCCCCTGCATAGATTACAGGGGTCTGAATGACATCACCATCAAGAACCGCTACCCACTCCCCTTGATGTCGTTGGCTTTTGAGCAACTACAGGGGGCCAAGATTTTTTCAAAACTCTACCTCCGTAGTGCCTACCATTTGGTCCGAATAAGGGAAGGGGATGAGTGGAAAACTGCATTCAACACGCCATTTGGCCACTATGAATACCTGGTCATGCCTTTCGGTCTAACTAATTGCCCAGCCGTTTTCCAGTGTCTTATAAATGATGTCCTCCGGGACCTGTTGGAAAAATTTGTTTGTTTATCTGGATGACATTTTGATTTTTTCCCAATCTGTCTCCCAGCATGTTCAACATGTCCGCTGTGTCCTACAACGCTTGCTCGAGAATCAACTCTTCGTCAAAGCAGAGAAATGTGAATTCCACAGAGACAATTTCCTTCCTGGGCTTCGTAATAACATCTGGGGGAATTAAGATGGATAGTCCCAAGGTCAAGGCTGTTACTAATTGGCCTCAGCCAACCACTAGACGGGAGCTCCAGGCGTTTCTGGGATTTGCTAACTTTTATAGACGTTTTATAAGAAATTATGGCACAGTGGCCGCGCCCCTCACGTCCTTGACTTCTTCCAAGGTACCTTTTTCCTGGACCCCTGCCGCCGAAGAGGCTTTTGTGCAGCTTAAGAAGCTTTTTACTACTGCCCCTATTTTGTGCCGTCCAGACCCAAATCGCCAATTCATTGTTGAGGTAGATGCCTCAAATGTAGGGGTGGGGGCGGTTCTGTCCCAGCGCTCCGCCACCGATCAGAAGATCCATCCCTGCGCGTTTTACTCCCATCGACTCACCCCAACCGAGCGCAACTATGACGTAGGAGACAGAGAGCTGCTGGCCGTCAAGCTCGCACTCGAGGAGTGGCGCCATCTGTTGGAGGGCACTGAGAAGCCATTTTTAGTGTGGACAGACCACAAAAACCTGGAATACTTGCGTTCAGCCAAACGCTTAAATCCTCGTCAAGCCCGTTGGTCTCTGTTCTTCTCCAGGTTCAACTTCTCTCTGTCTTTCCGTCCAGGCTCTAGGAATGGCAAACCTGACGCACTCTCCCGCCAGTTCCCAGATTCTGGTTCTGTGCCCGCTCCCAGTACCATCCTGCCTCTTCAGTGTGTTGTGGGGGCTGTCACATGGGACATAGAGTCCACCGTCCGCACTGCCCAGTCTGGTGAGTCCACTCCTTCTGCCTGTCCTCCTAACCGACTTTTTGTGCCTCAATCTGTCCGTCCCCAGGTCTTGCAGTGGGCTCACACCACTAAACTAACCTGCCACCCTGGCGTGAGGCGCAATATGGCGTTTATACGACAGCGCTTCTGGTGGCCTGCTATGGAGAGATGTAAAGCGCTTTGTGGATGCCTGTCCTACATGTGCCCAGAACAAACCATCTAACCAACCACCTGCTGGCCTTCTGCAACCCCTCCTGGTCCCCAAGAGACCCTGGTCCCACATAGCCCTAGACTTTGTCACTGGCCTGCCCACATCCCATGGTAACACCACCGTTCTCACTATTGTTGATCGTTTTTCTAAATCTGTCCACCTCGTGCATCTACCCAAACTTCCATCTGCCAAAGAGACTGCCGAGCTTGTTATTCAACATGTACTCCGGTTACATGGTCTCCCAGTTAACGTGGTTTCCGATAGGGGCCCTCAATTTACCTCTAATTTTTGGCGCGCCTTCTGTAAACTGTTGGGTGCCAAAGTCTGTCTGTCCTCAGGTTTCCACCCGCAGACTAATGGTCAGACGGAGCGTGCCAATCAGCAGGCGGAGACCGTTCTGCGCTGCCTGGTTTCCCAAGATCCAATGTCCTGGAGTCTTCAATTAACTCCTTGCCGGCGTCTTCCACAGGCCTGTCCCCATTCCAGTGTTGCCTCGGCTACCAGCCTCCAGTGTTCCCAGCTCAGGAGGAGGATGTTGGGGTTCCGTCGGCGCAGGCCTTCATCCGACGATGCCGACGGACGTGGAAGCGCACCAGGGCAACTCTGCTTCGGGTCCAGGCGAGGGTCAAGGTACAGGCGGATCGCCATCGCTCCAAGGCTCCACACTATGTCCAAGGACAGCGGGTCTGGCTGTCAACCCGTGATCTCCCCCTGAAGGTGGTCTCGCCCAAGTTAAATCCCCGCTTCATTGGTCCGTACCCCATCAGCAAGGTCCTCAGCCCCTCGGCGGTTCGTCTGAAACTCCCTCCCCCCCCCTCAGCCGCATCCATCCCACCTTTCATGTGTCCCGCATCAAGCCCTTTGTTTGCAGACCCATGTGCCCCGCACCCAAACCCCCACCACCCCCCCGTCTGGTCGATGGATCTGAGGCGTTTTCTGTACGCCGTTTGCTTCAAGTTCGTCGTCGGGGTCGTGGCCTCCAGTACCTGGTGGACTGGGAGGGCTACGGCCCCGAGGAAAGGTCTTGGGTTCAGGCCCGGGACATCCTGGATCCTTCTCTAATCAGGGACTTTCGACAGCGTTCCGGGGCCCCGGAGATCGACACCGGGAGGCGTCGTTAAGGGGGGGGTACTGTCAGGGAGCCTATAGGACTGGTTGTTTTTGGCTCCCTCTGGTGTTGATCTATGTTTTGTTTCACATTTCAGTTTTTTCCTGTTGCCACACCCTTGTCCTTATTTGGTCTGTTTCCTGTCTTGCCTATTATCTCCCAATTACCTTCCCACCTGCATTTTATCTCTGTTCGTTTGTTGAGTATTTAAACCCCGTGTTGTTCATTGTTCTTTGTCTGATCGTTGTGTCTGTGTTTGTGAGACCTGCCTAAGACTACCTGTACCCAGCACGTAAGCTCGGCTGACTTCAGTTTTTTGTGCTCTGTTTAGTTTTGAAACTACCCCGCCTGAGAGGTCTTTTGTTTTCAAGAGCCTGTTTTTGTTTGATGACCAAGTTTGTGGAGTATTGGCTATTTTTCACACCAATAAACCAAGACTGCAAGATATTCGGTAATCTGCATTTGATTCCTCTGACCACCCTGACAAACAATGTAACTGTAATCTGATTACACAATTTTTTTATCGTAATCTGTGCTGATTATAGTTACTTGATTTTTGTAATCTGATTACGTAATCCAGATTACATCCGTTACTACCCAACCCTGAATACTATTATAAGTGACTTACATATTAGAGATGCGTGGATGGGCTATTATTTCAACCGTAACCGCATAGCAAAACTTATCATCCATCCGCCATCTATCCGCACCAACGTTTTTTGACCAATTTTCAAATCCGCACCCGCCCGCCATCCGCTGGTTGTTTTAATGTATATGGGTGATGCGGTGCTGCTGACGTGAGGCTAGAAAGCTCTTGCCTGTTCTAGAAAGACTAATCCAATGCAGCAAATATATTAAAAGGCTAAAGTCCTACATTGGCTATGTTGTAGCCTATCCCCAGAATATCAGCAGCAAACTCAGTCTCTGTCTCGCAAAAGTCTCCAAATAAAACGCAGCCTGTAGCCTACAATTGTATCATTGTAATAAAAAACTCAATTTAGCACACCATTTCAACATGCTGCTATTTAGCCTACTAATTAATGCCTATTGTACTTTATTTTTTGCAAAAAGAAAGAAATCCTTAATAAAATAACAAGTCATTCACATTATAGGCTACTTTACGCACTGTAACCCACCACACAGCAGTGCAACGTGCATGTTTACATTTTTAGTAACAACTTGCTTGCTTGCCTTACACATCTAAGTTTTCCGACTATTTTTCTTACCTTCTTTTTTCCGCTGTGGATGTTACTGAGCTTGTAGAAGTTTTAGCTCTTACGTTCTGAACATCTCGCACTGCCATTGCCCGATGTCAGTTCTGAGTCATATCACACCATAATCTGTCTCCCTTTTAAATGCCTATTCCCTAAATGGTAGGCTAAAATGACTGTTTTATATATAATGTCGAAATAACCCAGTCAGTCTCATCTACGAGATGTTTAGGCCTCCTCCAATACTGGCAGCTGGACTCATAGGTTGCAGATTTGCTTAGTGGCCTACCAAGGCTCTGCAACGAGACGCGACTCAACTTGCACTGTAGCCTATTCTACTTTCTTATTGCACACTGGAGAGAAAAAACATGCTGGTAGGCTACGATAGGCTACTTAATTTAAACTTTGTTACCTTTAGTGTGTGTGTGTGTGTGTATGTGTGTGCGTGCGTGAGGGGTTGCTCAGTGAAACATGGAATACACCAATTCCGCAACACCGTCTCTGATAGATAAACAAAGCAGCATGCATAGAAGCAACTAGGCCAAACTGCCTGATGAAAATTTGACTATTTCAAAGTGTGTTCGTTTTTTTCGGATGTAGGTAACACAATTTAACAATGTATAGGCTATATTTTTTTCATTTGATTGGTTCAACCGCCACCCGCCCGAATTTAATTAAAATATTATATTTCTTCACGTCATCCGCCCAATCCGCGGTTTAACCGCGGAGTCCGCGGCTGTAACCGCGAACCGCGCATCTCTATTACATATGCAATTATACTACAAGTGACTTACATATGGCAATCATATTACAAGTGACTTATGGCAATTATATTACAAGTGACTTACATATGGCAATAAAATTACAAGTGACTTACATATGTCAACTATATTACAAGTGACTTACATATGGCAATTATATTACAAGTGACTTACATATGGCAATTATATTACAAGTGACTTACATATGTCAACTACATTACAAGTGACTTACATAAGGCAATAATATTACAAGTGACTTACATATGTCAACTATATTACAAGTGACTTACATATGGCAATTATATTACAAGTGACTTACGGCAATTATATTACAAGTGACTTACATAATATGTCCATTCTATTACGAGTGACTTATTATGTCCATTCTATTACAAGTGATTACATTGCCCCCGGAGCAGCTTGGGGTTGAGTGCCTTGCTTAAGGGCACAACTGTGGAAGCCGGGAATTGAACCCACAACTTTTCAGGCTACTGCATGCTAGCTCAGCTCCCTAACCACTACACTACCACGACCCCATGGCCCCAGCTCCCCACCTATTCACCGGTACAGTTTTAGCATACAGTATGGGGTTGAAGACGTGCTGCCTACTAGCAGATCTAGGGCTCTATCTTGCACTTTAGCGCAATC
>NW_027468848.1:10345007-10350007 GCF_046254945.1 Alosa pseudoharengus
TAATGAAGCTGTGTACTCTGTCCGCCTCTGCTACACATAAAACGAAGCACCAACAACGTAGTTAAGGAACCCGGACTACAGATGACTAAGAGAACACTTACCAACTGCCCCCCTACCGGCTCCTCTCCAAGGAAAGTCTGTATAAGGCATTACCTTCCGGCAATAGACGTCATGCTCCGTGTGAGATCTCAGCCTTCTGTAGTAATCTCCGGGTTTGTTAACTACGTTGTTGGTGCTTCGTTTTATGTGTACGGACCTTGAGCAAACTACTGACGATGTTTGATGCTGTTTTGAACAATATTACTGGTTAAAAAAATGATATTGGGAAGTGTTTTGCTCATTGCCCTTAACTAATCTACTGTTTGGGGCTATAGCGAATACCGGAGCAAGCTGTAGTGGTTGATCAATGAAAAATACCACAGCTTATTTGATGTTTTAATGCAAAAAAACACCCTTGGGTCAATTTTTGCTGGAATTACACTTTAAGGCAACAGGCCACAGAAACAGCCTATTCTAAAAGAGACTGAAGCTGGTGAGAATGGAGCTGGTATAGTGTGTAATCTGAGAGGAATTTTTGCGCAAACAGCTTCAGGGACATGTTTTGTGCAACCCATTGGCCTATTTTGACTTGTTGGAAAAAAAGTATAATATGGGATCTTCAATCTCTCGCTGTTAACGCTTCTTCTCCCAAATGCGTGAACTCCCACTTTTCCCTTGACCATCCCATTAAAGCATATGCATTAGTGAAAAAAACTCCTGAAGACCTAGCTCTTCAGAGAGTATCTCCACTTGTAGCTCTACCTACAACTAGACTTGCCAATTCTAGCACTTACAAGAACTCACACTTGACTGTGTGGAAGTAGCACTCATATCACTGCTGCACTAACTTGTCCTTATCGCACTCTACATTGATTGTTTCCCTCGTTGGAAGTCGCTTTGGGTTAAAAAGTGTCAGCCAAATGTAATCTAATGTAAAATGAAACAACGCAACTAGCCACACAGCGTCCCTGTGGGAAGCAAAAAACTCTTTCATTCATGTGGAGTCTGATTGGGGCAGCCATGAGGGGCAGCCATGGCCTACTGGTTACGATTCAGACTTGCAACCGGAGGGTTTCCGGTTCGATCTCCAACCAGTATAACGGCTGAAGTGTCCTTGAGCAAGGCACCTAACCCCTCACTGCTCCCCAATCGCCGCTGTAGCAGGATTAGTGTGTGCTTCACTTCACTGTGTGTTCACTGTGTGCTGAGTGTGTTTCACTAATTCACAGATTGGGATAAATGCAGAGGCCAAATTTCCCTCATGGGATCAAAAGAGTACATATACTTATTGTACAGTAGGCATCATGACATGTTTTAAGGTGCTCATAGTGAAGAATTAACATGTGAAACAGGTAAAAATGATTTTGCTTTCTCTCTATCTCTCTCTATCTCTATCCACCAGCCTGGCTGTGTGGTCATTAAATTAATCAATCAATCAATCACTCAATCAATCAATCATCTCTTTCTCTGTCTTCCCTCTTTCTCTCTCTCTCTTTCTCTGTTTCCCCTGTTCCTCTTTCTCTCTCTTTCTCTCCCCCTCTCTCTGTCCCTTTCTCTTTCTACCTCTTTTTCTCTCTCTTTTCCTCTCATTCTCTGTCTCTCCTCACCCTCTCTCTGTCTCTCTCTATCTCTCTCTCCCTCTCTCTTCCTCTCTTTCTCTGCCCCCCTTTCCCTCGTTTCTCTGGTGTTGTGTATGAGTCTGGTGAGATGTGCTTTGGGAGTGTTTGTGCTTGGGGTTAATTGGGCCTTCCTGACAGGAACAAACAAACAGGCCGTCAGGTCAGGGGTCAAACCAGGTGCTTCTACGAGCGTATAACAGCCTCCCCGGGGGTCAGAGGTCACGCAAGGTCAATGAGTCCAGTCCTGCGGGTCACACAAGCTTCAGCAGCGTAAAACACACAAGACACCAAAAACACTGCTGTTCATACTGTGTCTTTGCAGTAAACAGAGTGTAAACATTAGGTGTGTGTGTGTATTTGTGTGTGTGTGTGTGTGTGTGTGTGTGAGTGTGTGTGTGTGTCCGCGTGCGTGCGTGTGTATGTACACATGTGTGTGTACACATATGTGTGTGTGTGTGTGCGTGTGTGTCTGTGTGTGTACACATATGTGTGTGTGTGTGTGTGTGTGTGTGTCTCAGTGAGGGAAGTGTTGTGAGTGACTGACGCTGCCCTTTGCTCTGGCTCTGTTGGAGAGTGACCCTGCCACTCGGCCGCAGGGCTCTAATGTTCTAAAAGGTCACTCAGCTGCGAGTTCTGATCTCTCATCTGTCAGTCAACACACACACACACACACACACACACACACACAGACACACACACAAACTCAAACACAAACGCACACACACATACACACGCATAGACGCATGCACACATGCATGCACATGCACACACACGCTTAAACACACACACACACACACACACACACACAGTCCGCAGTCAGGAGTGAAGAGGGTGATGAAGTCTGAACCTGACACTGTCTGTGATTGTGCTAATTCTTCCTGCAGGGCTAGGGACTGTGTGTGTGTATGTCTGTGTGTGTGTGTGTATGCTTCAGTGTGTGTATGTCATCCTGCCTGGCATGTGTGAGCTAATGTTGGGTGACACTCACACACCCCTGCTCATGTGTTTTGGCACAACGGAGATCCCAGCTGGGCATTTACATATGCAATGACCTGAATTACGCCCCCCCGCCCCAACACACACACACACACACACACACACACACACACACACACACACACACACACACACACACCCAACACACACACACACACACACACACACACACACACACACACCCAACACACACACACACACACACACACACACACACACACACACACACACACAACACACACACACACACACACACACACACACACACACACACACACACACACACACCTATCATCCCTCATTAGAGCTTTTCTACTAGAAGAGAGACAAGAGATATCACACCCCTTCACCTCCAAAACAGCCAACAGACACATACACTCTAACTCACTCTCTCTCTCACACTCTCACTCACACACACACACACACATGCACACACACAAACAAACACCACTTCACATACTCACCTTTGCTGAAGAATTCATATGCGGCTCTTGACCTGAAGTTCAGGAGTTCAGCCAGGAGATTTTTAAGAAATTCAACTCAAGCAGGGTGAAGAGACACCAGAGTAGAAAAAATTAGAGAAGAAACACAGACAATGACTTCACTCTTAAAACAAATGTGTTGGAAACAACACAAGCTGTGTGTGCCTATCTGAACACAGAGATGTGTTAAAAGACGCAAAAAACGCTAGTTGTGTTGTTTTCAACACATTTGTTTTAAGAGTGTTGTTACAGTAACGTATAAGAGACAGATTGCTGCTAAGTGACAGCAACATAACTGAGAAATATTAAAGAACAGAGAGTATAGAGACATCACAATTCATCAGAGAATTCATGGAGAAACTGAGAAATATTAATTTAGAGATATCTCAGAGACACAACGACAAAACTGAGATGATAGCTAAGAAACAGACACAACTGAGACAAGGTGGTGCATGGACAGTTTTTTTGTCATCCGATTAAACTACTACTATTCTAATGTGTGCCGTCTGTTTACATGGTGCACTTTCTATTCCGATCAGGTGCTATTAAGCGCTTTAGAATCTTTCATCGGAATAGCCGTTGTTGCCTACTTCTCCTTTCCTTCACTAATTGAACGTATACATGACTGTTCAGTCAGAATAAGAACGGAATATTCCACCTCTTTCATTCTGATTCAAATTCTGAACGGATCGGCAGTTTTATTCCGATCAAGGTGTTTATATATGTAAGTTCTCTTCCAATTGAGACGTTATTCCGATTCTAATCAGAATTAAAGTGTCTATGTAAAGCCACCTATAGATGACAGAAGCAGGAGCACCCTACTCCAGCTTCCAGAGTTTAATTGCATGCGTACTACAACGCCATTACACTTACACTGCAGCGCTCTCTCTCTCTCTCTCTCTCTCTCTCTCTCTCCCATTATGTGGATGTGTGTGTGTGTGTGTGTGTGTGTGTGTGTGTGTGTGTGTATGCGTGTGTGTATCAGAATGGCTACTCCTTCTCCGCGATCTCTCTGTGTGTAATAGCACTCTAAGCTGGGACAAATGGAGAAGGCAATTAGTTGTAATTCCAGCATGGCAGCGCGACACTGGCGACGCAGGGCAGAGACGCGCCGCTAAGCGGCGTCGTTTGGAGGAGGTGGAGGAGGTGGAGGAGGTGGAGGAGGCGTCTAGATGAGGTGCGCTTAATGAGCCGTTTGCATGCCCGTCACCATTACTAGAAAAGCAGAGGAAGAAGAGTCTGTTATTGCAGGGAGGGGAAATAACAAACACATGAGCAAAATAAAACACACACACACACACACACACACAGATCCATACAGACACACACTCTCTCATACACACACACACACACACACACACACACACAGAGTGGCAGTGCTGTTCTGTCTCGTACGGAGCTCATCTCTCCTTCTCGTCGCGCTCCGGTTCAGAGCGCCCATCACAAGGGGAATATAGTCTGCTGCTAAGGTGTGTGTGTGTGTGTCTGTGTGTGTGTGTGTGAGCAGGGATATACTCTACTGCTAAGGTGTGTGTGTGTGTCTGTGTGTGTGTGTGTGTGTGTGTGTGAGCAGGGATATACTCTACTGCTGAGGTGTGTGTGTGTGTGGGGGTGGGGGGTATACTCTGCTGCTGAGGTGTGTGTGTGTGTGTGCAAGGTTGGTGTGTGTGTGTATATGAGTGGGAGAGAGACAGAGAGTGTGGTATAGTCAGCCAGATGCCCAGGCAAGCTGTGTGAGTGAGAGAGAGAAAGAGAGAGAGAGTGGTGTGTATGTGTAAGTGTGTGTGGTGTGGGAGAGAGAGAGGGTGTGTGTGTGTGTGTGTGACATAGAAAGAGTGTGTGTGTCTGTGTGTCAGAGAGTGTA
>NW_027468848.1:10360007-10370007 GCF_046254945.1 Alosa pseudoharengus
CGGGGAGAGGAGGGGACTATGATGGCACTGGAGGAAGAGGAACGAGTGACATAGAAGATGAGCGGAGGAAGAGGAACGAGTGACATAGAAGATGAGCAAAGGAAGAGGAACGAGTGACATAGAAGATGAGATTTTTCTGATCTCCAAAAGGGGATACTGCTAGTTGTAAATGCAGTTTATCATTTACTGTAACAACACTATTTGTTTAACTTTCCAAAGTTATTTTGAGGTCAATCAACATGAAAATGAATAGATGAATGAGAGTATGATCTAATGTAATCCGATAAACATTAGTATTCCCATCATAACACACACACACACACACACACACACACACACACACACACACGCACACACACACACACACACACACAGACTATTCTCCCTTCCTGTGGAGTGTATGTGAGGGATTTGCTTGAGGGGAGCCGTGTTTGATTCTGATTCTGATGCCTGTACTGGGCTCCTCCGGAGAGGAGAGGCTGCGTCTCAACACTAATACACCCTCAGATCATCACATGGGCCCGGAGGAGATACCAGCCAGGCTGCCAGCCCTCATCTGACGCCGTTTCTGAAGAGCGTCGGCCTGCAGCCTACCGTACGTGCCCGTACAATACCTAAGAGGAAAGCAGAAATGAAATGAGAGAGAGAGAGAGAGAGTGAGTGAGAGAGAGAGTGAGAGAGAGAGAGAGAGAGAGATCAGCATGCATCTCAGTTAATTTGGTCCTGATCATGCATGTTTGAAAAGATGATTATTATTAAAAGATGTCTTCAGAGAATGTGAAGATTGTTGCTCATGAATATAAATGGCAGATCCACACCACACTGGTGTAAAATACCATTCACGTTGCCACATACATTACACATGCGCTTGGCGCAAGACTTCATGGGACGAGATGTTCACATGTCGTCAACTAGATTTAAAATCAAAAGCGGTGTTACTCCAAATGTGTCAGCTGTCATTACAGTAATGTGGATGTAGTCTCTGCTAACATATGTCACAATTAATCCATAGCCTGAAGGACAGTGTGTAGTTCTACTCATCTCATAGTGTTAGACATAACCAATGGTAGAGCTGTGAGACTTGGGGAGATACAGTTAAGCAATGGTGATAGATTCCTGGATCACAACATTACTAATAGACAGCATTTCTACAGCTTTTGTGTCTCGTGTCTTGGGAAGATTGTGGACCCATAAGGGACAATGTGTGTGTGTTTGTGTGTGTGTGTGTGTGTGTGTGTGTGTGTGTGTGTGTGTGAGTGTCTGTTCATGAGAAGTATTCCTGAGTGTGTGTGTGTGTGTGTCAGAGAAAGAGAGAGGCCGGTGATTTCTTCTCTGTCATGCTGCACTTTCATCATTGTCCTGCTGGTCGTTTACCTCCTCACACACACACACACACACACACACACACGCACACACACACACACGCACACACACACACACACACACACACACACACACACACACACACACACACACACACACACGTCAGCAGGGGAGAGCAGAGCAGCAGAGCTTTGATCATGATACACACCCTTAAATCTCTCCTCTCCCCCATATGTCTCTTTGTCCTGTTTCCCTCCTTTCCCAGTCAATCACTTGCACAGTCTCTCTCTCTCTCTCTCTCTCTCTCTCTCTCTGTCACTCTCTCTGTCACTGTCTTTCTCTCTCTCTCTCACATACACACTCTCTCTCTCACATACTCTCTCTCTCTCTCACACACACACATGCCCCCTCTCTCTCTCACACATACACACCCTCTCTCTCTGCCTTCATCTCTCTACCCCTATCTCTCTCCCTCTCTCTCTATCTCCCTCTCTCTCTCTCTCTCCATCTCTCTCTCCTTCACTCTTTTACCATACACACCTCCACCTCCACTTTCTTTTATGCTATAGATTGTTTCCTTAGAGGCACACATCACCACACACACACACACACACACACTGAATGTTCCCTGGAGAGGAACTGTTAGTGGGGGAGCTTGCTTTGTTCCTCATCCTCAGGTTAAGGCCTAGTCCACACGTACCAAACCGATCTTTTTTTCCTCCGTCTTCTCTGGAACCGTATCAAGAATATTTGCGTCCAAACGGATCCATCTCAACACGACTCAACACGTTACTTCATATCCCAGGCCTATAGGTGGCACTGTTTCTTTACAGTAATTTACCAAAACTTTCACGCTGTAGGCTTTACAAACAGACAGAATAGACAAAATGGCTAGTGCAAGGAAACCAGAATTGTTTGTGTGGACTGATGGTGAACTGTCAACTGTGGTCAACTGTAAAACTAATAAACTTTATTTTACGGTTTGTGAAGGGTGCAGTCCCGTCCTTTATTTGGCTAACGCAGGTAGGCCTACTAATCACCTTTACTTTCTTTGGTTGTAGGATAGTCCGTGATTCACATTAGTTTTGGCTGTCACCGCAATTAGGCTACTAAACGCAAAGCTTACCCAAGTTCTAGGCTATTCTGTCGCCACATTTATAATATTGCTATAAAACCTTCGTTAGTAACAGTCAATACTTTTGTCTGCATCAAATCAAATCGCGCATTCGCACTCAGTGTGCTACCATCGGCTTAACGTGAGTTCTAAGCGTCTTTGTATGCTGATTTCACTCGACTGTGAATGCATGTATATATTTTGGAAGACATGTAAAAAAAATGAATGACACTTGCACTATACGCACAAATTAATACAGCCTAAACTTACACCGCACTTTCCTAATAACTTCTCTCTTTCCTAAGTTCTCTCGCGTCACTGACAGTAGCTAGAATGCTGTCATAACGTGAGGGTTTTATTTAAGGTATACTGTTTTGTATTGCCTGAGTGTGCGTGTGGCGTGAGCAAGAGTGAGTGATGACGTATGGGGGTGTCGTGGGGGCTGGTCGCCAGGTGATGATAAACTTCTTGTATGTTACGACTGGTTCAATAAAGCACCGGAGTTGTACCCGGTATTGAGAAGCATCTGGGAATGGACATTGCTTTTTATCGTTGTTGAGGTTACAACAAATGCATAAAAAAAAACACCGGGAAAAACAGTGTTCAGTCCACCGAGTCATAAGCTATCGGCGCTGCGCAGCACCAGTTGTGATATTTATCTTACGGAGTGTAGGCTAATCGTAGGTAATGTCATGTATGAAAACTAGTATTGTTAGGCAATACTATAAGTGCAAGTCCAGGGCAGCTGAGGTGTGGCGATGACATCATCGATACGCAAGCAGGATGTGCGGTTTCGCTGTCTAAACGAATTCAAACGGGCTACGGTTTCAGATTTCTCCACTCTGGGACCAGGTTTCAGAAAAGTGCGGTTTCGGGCAGTGCGTTTACAGGATTCGTTTGGACGCTCGGCCAAGACGAAGCAAAACCTCTGCGTTTAACCTAAAAAGCGTCTCCGTGTGGACGGGCCCTAAAAGTACTTATCTGATACAACCTCAGGGTCGTGGTGAACCCATCCTCAGAGAGTATTCTACCACACATCACACACACACACACACACACAAACATACACACGCACACATACCAGCAAATATCTAGACACACACAATCTTGATGAATGCATACACACGCACAAATGTAACACACACACACACACACACACACACACACACACACACACACACACATACACATACACAAACATACACACACACACACACACACACACACACACACACACACACACACACACACAAATACAGACACACACAATCCTGATGAATGCATACACACCCACAAATATATATGACACACAAACACACACACACACACACACAGACACACACACACACAGGAATACAAACACACAAACACACACACACAAACACACACACACACACACACACACACACACATACACACACACTTACACACACACAAACACACACACACACACACACACAAACACACACACACACAGGAATACAAACACACAAACACACACACACTTACACACACACAAACACACACACACACACACACAGACACACACACACACAGGAATACAAACACACAAACACACACACAAACACACACACAAACACACACACACAGACACACACACACACACACACACACACACACACACACACACACAAACACACACACTTACACGCACACACACACACACACTACTCCTGTCTATCTGCTTAGTCTCCCTGTAGTCGTGCATCGGCACCACCAGCTCTCCCCACACATCAGTGCTCACATGCCTTTAATTGATAATCAACATCAATTACATGCTGAACGGCCAGTGCACAGCTAACGTATCACCGAGCCAATTTGCCCATAACTGTCTGCCTCCCTGTGTACTCTCCTAATTGATGAGCAGTTAGCATTTCCCGGTCCTTGGTTGTGGCTGCACTACAATAGCATGTCTGGGTGAGTCAGTGCTTAAGTGATAATGAGGAGGGGAATGTGATTTAACTGCTTGTTGACCTTGTTTGCGCACCATGTGATTAGATTAGACTTGGCATCAGAGCGGTCTCTTGTTAGAGGTCCAGCGAGATGAGTAACCCCAGCGAAGCCTAACCCTAACGTTTAGCACAGTTACAGCACCCCACTAATCCACACACACATACACACCCACACACACACACACACACACACACACACACACACACACACACACACACACACACACATACACACACACACACATACACACACACACACTTGTGGGCAGCGCTGGAAAGGCTTTGGCCCTTGGCCCTTAGCATGGATCCGACTGGTGAAGGGGCCAACAATTCACCAGAAAGGAGTCCGAATCCTCTCAGGAGTGTTTCCTTGATGAGCTTCCTCTCTCCTCTAAATCATGTACGGAGACGTGGGCTTGACTTCACATTAAAAGAAACCATTTGCCATGATGATGATGAGGGGTCTAATGGCATGAGACACAAGGCTTTAATCTCATTAATCACAGTAATGTTTCAACCCGGCGCGTGCTGTGTGCTTCTGTCTGAACCACCTCCTTAGACTGAGACAGAGAGAGAGAGAAAGAAAAGGAGAGATGAAAAGAGAGAGAGGAGGAAAGGAGAAAAGGAGAGAGAGAGAGAGAGAGAGAGAGAGAGAGGGAGAGAGAGAGAGAGAGAGAGAGGAGGAAAGGAGAAAAGGAGAGAGAGAGAGAGAGAGAGGGAGAGAGAGAGAGAGATGAGGAGGAGTGTTTGTGTTTAAAATCTGCTCTGGCAATAGAAAAATAAATTGTCATGCCAATAAAGCTGACTTTAATTAAACTGAGAGAGAGACAGAGCAGATATTTCATTTAAGTGTCCTGCCAGACTAGATATCTGAAACAGATTGCACAACCAAAACATATTGAGACCTGTTTGAGCTTCAGCCAAAAACAAACAGCATCAGTAATCACTAATCACCATGCCAACATGTTGTCTCATCCGCAACGACTGTAGCCATGCCAAGCCAGATATGCATGAACAATCCTGTGCAGGTTTAAAATGTCACACTTGATGCTGGTCAGTAGGTGATTTTACAGCACTGTATGAGCCTTGCAGGGCTCCGTAACCCTTTATTTGATCCCTGTTAGCGAAATCCGTCCTAGCCGCTGTCTATCATTTCAGACTCTCTCTCCCTTACATCAACACCACCACCACTACTCTTTCCTCTGAGTAACCTTGTGCATGTATGTCACATTTTTACAAATGTCTTTAATGGGAAACTGTGACTTTTACACAAGAAACTGGAGCTGTGGAACAAATCATGATCGATCCACTCGGAGGGAAATCTCTGGCTTGGTCCACATAACGGCATGGCTGTGGGCACTCTCTTAAAGCAACAATATAAAAGCAAAGCCAAACACTCAGCTCTCCGCTTCCTAGAGTGTTCCGTCGAAAAGCAGGCTGGTCTCCCGGGGCGACTCGAAGCAACGCGACTCGCCAGGCTTCATTTGGCCGGAAACACTCTGGGCTCTGGGCAGGTTGTTTTGATGTGCGAAGCGCGCTGTGGTTTATGAGAGTGATTTATCACCGTTAAAAAACAGGCAGCGCAGAGAGGGGCCCCCAGATCGCCACCCTGCCCAACCCAGCGTAAGAATTATGTATCAGGAATTAAAAATGCAGCCAGGGCCCGCTCCCCTGGGGCCGACTGCGAGTCGTTTGTGGCGCTACTGAGCGCGTGCGGAGATGCCGAGGAGCAATAAAACACAGCCTCTAGTAGCACTTTAAGATGACACCTCTGCGCTCCCTCTCTCTCTTCTAATTTTTTTATTCACTCGCTCTCTTCTTCTCTTTTTCTTCTCATTCCCTCTCTAGTGCTCTCTCCTCTCCTCCTCTATCTCTCCCTCTCTCCTCCTGCTCTTTCTCTTTCTTTTCTCTCCCTCTCTTTCTCTGCTGTCACACCGAAATGTAATATAAACACAGGCATGTTCACATAAGCCCATAAACGCTCCTATAATTCAGTCCCTCGGGGCCTCTGCTGGTAGATTAAGGCATGCTTGCGACGTGCGTTATTGTGCAAAATAATATTTCACCAGCGAGTTGGCGGATTGTGTTCACACAGTTAATGGCACCGTCGAGGAATTATTGGCCAAAAAAGGGAAGACACAACAGATTCTGCACAATTACTCTCAAGGTGGAGATATTCAAACAATAGCTCTTGGGGTTAATTGATTGCGGAGTGCTTTTATTCTCTATTTCAGAGGGCGCTTGTGTATCCTCTCTATTGTTTTAGTTATTGGGCACCACATATTATTAACAGCAAGGGATAAAGTTTTCAAATGTTCTGTGTGTGTGTGTGTGTGTGTGTGTGTGTGTGTGTGTGTGTGTATGTAAATAGTCATTAAATAGTGTTTAATGAGTGTGTGTGTGTGTGTGTGTGTGTGTGTGTGTGTGTGTGTGTGTGTCTGTGTGTGTGTCTGTGTGTGTTTCTGTCTGAATGACACTACTGTATATGGTTTATTTTTATTTTTGTGTGTATGTGTGTGTGTGTGTGTGTGTGTGTGTATGTGTGTATCCTTGACATATTGGATTGGGCCATAATTTTCTCTTCATTAGCAGTGTGTGCTGTTCTCAGCTGGAGAAGACTCAGTGATGACACTGAAATATATGACAAAACCTCCGACTCGCGTCCAACAAATAAGCAGCTCCTGGAGACGAACGTGAAGCCAACAGAAAAGAGAGACAGAGTGTGTGTGTGTGTGTGTGTGTGTGTGTGTGTGTTTCTATCTGAATGACACTGTACTGTATATGGTTCCTGGTGACGAGCGTGAAGCCAACAGAAAAGAGAGACAGAGTGTGTGTGTATGTGTGTGTGTGTGTGTGTTTCTATCTGAATGACACTGTACTGTATATGGTTCCTGGTGACGAGCGTGAAGCCAACAGAAAAGAGAGTCACAGGAGTTAGAATACAAGTTAGCGAGGAGGATCCGGGAGCTGGTTGCCAGATTTCTGATCAAAGCACCTTTTGAAGTTGCTGTAAGAACTTCATGTGTGCCAACCATTAGTGTGTATGAGTGGGAGTGCGCTTGTGTGTGTGTGTGACTGTCTATAAGTTTGTATATAAGTGTCTATATATGTGTTTTTTTATTGGTTTACATAATGAATATACAGTATAGGGAAAGAGTACATAGCTCACAGTACTTTTTAAATGCTTTTTACTTAAACAAAAATGTGTATGTGCTCATTATACGAAAACAATGCTTTTCAACAGTGCGCCATTTTGTCATAAATGCATGCAATTTCCATACAGTTCCAACCGAGACACATACAGTAGTTCAGACAAAGAGCTTCTCTCTGCTACTCCTCTTGGAAATGGTGTAATAAAGATTATAGTGCCGAGTCCAGTATGTCTGCCCTTGTGTTCCCCTGACGAGGGAGGGGGCAAGTGCTCCGTGCCGTGCTTGAGTTGACCGGCCTCTGGAGGGTGTGGGGGCGCAGGGAGGGGAGGAGTGGTGGTGGGGGGGGGTAGGGGGGTAGGGTGGGGTGGGGGGTCAGGCACAGAGGGTACTCTTGAGTCAAGTGACTCTGATGGGACTACACCCTGGCATAGGAATGCAGAGAGGAGGGAGGAGACGGACTGAAAAGGAGAGAAGTGGAGTGGGGAAGAGAAGGGGAAAGCAAAAAAAAGAGAGAGAGTGCATAATGTGTGTGTGTGTGTGTGTGTGTGTGTGTGTGTGTGTGTGTGTGTGTGTGTGTGTGTGTGTGTGTGTGTGTGTGTGTGTGTGTGTGTGTGTGTGTGTGTGTGTGTGTGTGTATTTGTGTGTGTGTGTGTGTATTTGTGTGTGTGTGTCATTGTGTGTATCCCTGTCCGTGTGTGTGTGTGTGTGTGTGTGTGTGTGTGTGTGTGTGTGTGTGTGTGTGTGTATTTGTGTGTGTGTGTGTGTATTTTTGTGTGTGTGTGTGTATTTGTGTGTGTGTGTGTTTGTGTGTGTGTGTGTGTGTGTGTGTGTGTGTGTGTGTGTGTGTGTGTGTGTGTGTGTGTGTGTGTGTGAGAGAGTGAGAGAGCTAAGAGTTTTGAATTCTCAAAACTTCTTTATTACCATTTTAAAGAAACACAATGCAGGAATCTCCCTTTCTGTCCATGTTCAACAACCTGGGTAGCCAACCAACAACCTGGGTTCCTATGTAGCACTATGGAGGAACCCAATTTGTCAAATACAGAAGAAAGCCGCATATTGCTTTTTATATTGTCCACATTTTATGTTGTCGTAACGTCAAAACTAGAAAAAGAGTGACTCGGATTGACACCTTACCCTAAATGATAGGGATGACAGGAGCACGCCACAACTCAAGTAAGACTTCCAAGACTTCATTTCGACTTTGGGAATTTAGTCTCTGACTAATCACTTGAAAATTGTTTGGTGTATGGCCAGCGTTAGGAAGAGTGACTGTTAAATGTGAATGGAATGTTAACGTTCGTCAATTCATGTGGACTAATCAATCGTAACTAGGGCCTGTGCAGAAAGTGATTCATTTTGAACATTGTGCAATAAGCCTGTCAAGTTTGTCATGACTGCTGTACAAGTGCTGAACATTGAACAAAAATGGCACTAATCAGCACTGTTTACAATTGTGTACAAAAAAGCAATTACTTACGCTACCGTTCAAAAGTTTGGGGTCACTTGCCACTGCTGACAAATGTCCTTGTTTTCATCATTAATGTTGTAAATGACTGATCTTTAATGAAATATCTACATTGCCAGCATCGCATTTAATTCAATATCTACATTGCCACCATTACATTTAATGCAATATCTACATTGTCAGCAGTACTGTACATCATCAGCAATCATTCATCCAATGTTACAATAGCACATTCTGTTTACTAATCTGATCATAAAAGGCTAACTGAGAAAAACATTGGAGAACCCTTTTGCAATTATGTAATCTGAAAACTGTTGCCCTGATTAACCCTTGTGTTATCCTCAAATCTTACCGACATGCTTTATCCTTGGGGTCAATTTGACCCCAGCTAAATAAACCCTCAGAAAATTATTATAATTCATAATGTTACCCAGTTTTTTTTGTGACAGGTACTTAACAAGCGTGTAATAACCACCATCAAAAGCCCTACGACAACCCCCCCCCCCCACACACACACCCCTTTATGAACCTTGGAACCCTGGCTGGCAATATTGCCCATCCAGTGTCAGCAGCCCAAAGGCTTGCTGTTGCTTCACCTTTTGACTTATACAGTCCTGCCAAAATGACTTATATGTAATATATACTTGTATATGTATATATGTATATGTATAATGATAATAACAATATGTTCTCATACTATTACAATAATAATATCCATAATGTGTCAAATATTAATGTATGTTTCATACAGCTGGGGTCAAACTGACCCCAAGGAACACCAATGTACAAAATATTTGTACAGGACATTGAAAACATATTATTGTACAAATTACGGCAGTGTAAATATCGATGTATATCGTCTCCATTCAGCTAAATAAGTATTGATAATCAGTGTTGGGAGTAATGCATTAAAAAGTCTTTAAAAATGTAATTACAGTAATGCATTGCTTTTTGCTGTAATGCAGTAATGTAA
>NW_027468848.1:10382507-10408476 GCF_046254945.1 Alosa pseudoharengus
ACCGCAAAAAAAGCAGTTTTTCCTAAATAACTACCTGCACCGTGGCACTGAGGATGAAGAATCTTTTATGGTATGTTGGTCTCAAGGGCCCACGTCAACCTGGGCCCAGTTTCCCGATAACGACGGAGACACGCTCTTACGAGGGTTTTCTACGATTCATCTTACGATCGTTCGTTTGGTTTTTCTGACTGTTTCCCGAACATGCTCGTAGCGTGAACGCGCGTGCACTGCTCTTAAGATGCTCTTTAGGGGAGCTGTCCACGTTAATAGTTCTGAAATATCCTCTGATTTGACGGTGATGTCAGGTGACTGCACGTCACAGCTATAGGCCTACCATTTAAACTTCGGATCTACACATTAATTCACATCAATACGAAAATAGAAACACTTTGACATCTGCATGTAAGCATCCCTAGTAGGTTATATACCACACAGAGACATAAATAATTGTAATTATTTTAAGATTAGATTGTTGCACCATGCAATAATTTTTCGCGGTGTCACTTTTGAAGATAAGAAAGAAGTCGAGTAAGAAAGAGAGGAAATGTGTAGGCTTAGATTTTGATGCAGTAGGCTACAGACTAAACCACATGTTGCTTTCTCTGCTTTTTACCTCATAGGCCTAATAAAATATAGCCTTCACTTAGCAAAGATAATGTCAAACTATTCTGGCAACATCTTGTTTCATAACTTGATTGCATTTTTGTCCGCTTTTCATCACATTATTATGACCATTAAATGTAGGCTATTTTGCACGCTAAAATCTGATTCATCACAGGTAAACACAATAAAGAATGGGAACGTATAAATTGGATTATGTATTCTAAATTGTAATTCCTCTGTATGTCCTGTTGGTGACCTCAGTGAGAAGCACTGTTAAGACGCTCTTAGCCAGTAACGAGTACTCTGGAGCACTCGTAGATCTACGAGTGTTTTCACGATGCTCTTAAGCTACGATGGTTTCGGGAAACAGTCGGCAAATCTTAAGACGTTCGTAAGAGGGACTTTACGACGCTCTTAGGCTTAAGATGCTTTCGGGGAAGTGGGCTCTGGCATTCTCTGGGGGTAAGCCAAGTTTCGTAGAATTTCATCCATGGGGGGGTCTAAAAAAATGTAGGTTATGTGTACATTTAGTGACTGTACACTTATTGGCCTGTAGATCGCGGTGCACACATATACACATGCACACACACACAGTTACGCACATACTATCGGTATTAGAACGGCCGATACATAATTACAAATTCAGTAGGATTAAAAGAAAGCCAAATATTCATCATCATCATGGCTGCATTTCCAGTAGATAAGTAGTTGTTTGTCCACTAGATCGCGCATCGTTGCAGTGAGACGTAATTTTGTTGGAAGTTAAAAGTGGGTTGGAAAAACAATGGACGCTTCCTACAAGGACTGTACTTTACCGCAGAGAACGTCTAATGAGGATAGGATGATGTTCACATGAAATGTAATTCCCATTTCTTCTTGAAGCCGAAATAAATCTGAGGATGTTTATCGGACATGCTTGGTTTTTACTGCAGGTACGTTAATCTTATAATATCAATAAGGACCTAGGTACAATCATGTTACCGTTTGCGTTGGTTGAGTGATGGAGGCCAATTTGATTGCATTTGTAGAAAACTATAAATGCGGTTATACCAAGCAAATTGATAGCAGCACTGTAATTGTATGTTTCGACTGTCATTTGTTGCACGTGCTACAAAAATCATTCTGTGCAATGGAAGATTTACCAACGTTACACCGGTCTGATACAGTTTTGCCTATACATGCGTGAGACTGAGACGCCTGTTTATTTGTTTGAAGTGTGTGCAGGGTGTGAGAGGGGAATCGATGTGCTTTGATTCCAGCTTGTAGTTGTAGTCTGTGAGATTAAAAAGCACGTGTGTGTGAAGTATCCAAACAATGACACCTCCATTTCATTATGGCTGCTTTAGCAACACACCTTAAGCTACTGTGTAGTGGGTCCCATTTAGAAGTCGCTACTTCATTCGGGCTTTCCTTGACTCATGGAGCTGCGTGAATTTTATTACAACTTTTCGCACGATATGGCAGTTTAAGTCCGCTTGATACTGTAAGGCGTAAGCCATTGGTTTCCAAAGGAGATTTTATTTGTGTCGCCAGCATAGCCTATTGACAATTTATGTTGTAAATAGGCCTACCTTATAGGCCTACCTGTAGCTTAGGGAAGCTAACAGCTTTCTATTAGGATCTAGTTTGTTAGTTACAGTTTTGTCATAACTCCCTGATGCATTTTTGCATTTAGAATAGGCAGAGCGTGGATATCTCAATCGGAAAATTAAACAATATCGGGCGCCTATGGACTAGGCTGGGTGAACCCAGCCTGATCTGCCCGCTATTTATTTTTTGATTTCTTAAAAGATTGAGCTTGGTCTGGTGAAAGCCAGACAAGCCATGGACCTCAGTTACACAATGCAAGGGAACATGAATCAGCCTATATTTGCACGAACAACAACGGACAACAGCTCTTCAACTTTGGCCCGTTAAAATGTGTGTGAGTCTAGCGACGCATTTCATTAAGGCCCATTTGGACATGTCAGTTATTTGCACCACTGGTTAGATGTAAAACAGCATTTCATTTCAGACTACTGTTACTTAATTTGTGCATTTACAATAAAGTATCACATGAACTAAAGATGACTAAAATCTTATGCAGAAAATCCATCTATCCAAAAATGACCTTTGTTTTTGATAGCTGTTGAAAACGGCATGGAACTGACAGAGATGTTTTTGTTTATTAAGAAATAAATACATAAATAAATAAATAAATAAATATATAAATAAATAAAAATATAACATTATGCTGATACCTTTTGCTTTTCCCAAATACAATGTAGCCTAGGTGTAAGTGACCTTTCATCAATCCAGTTGCAATGGATGAACTGTGATGAACTGCCCTACTTGTGATTGTTTAGAGATTTTAAAGGTTTTATAACAATGCTACAACTTCTTTGGCTATTCTACAATCTATTCACCTTTTCAGCACCAGTAGGCTACTTTCTGTGCAGCCGCACACACACACACACACACACACAGGCATGCCAAACAAGCATACACAAAAGTTTCAAGAGTGGGGGATGGAGTAAAAGATGGAGACAAATTGATGTGATTTATTTTCCCGGAAAGGTTGTACAGGACTGAGCGGCGGTCATATTTTGTACTGCTATGCGGTACATCTAGTTTATTTATGTGCTCTGCCTGTTTCACATGTATGCCCATTTGTAGTGCAGACTACTCATCTAACAAAATAATCCTCTCTAAAGCCCTATCTTGTTGATGTGATTGAGATAGACACCCTACATGGGTGACTGTATAAAAGAGCTTTAATGGCTGTCTGATGTCTGTGTTGCTGTTGTTTTGCCAGGCTTAGATTGAAAGCAGCAGTAGCAGCAGCGTGCTCTGCCTTCCTGTTCAAATGGAGACCAGCAAATAGCAATTACCGCCCAATAAACCTTACAAACCTCTTAACTTAAAGCCAAACCAAACTCCTTAAAGCACGTTGTTATTCTGTAAATCTGTGTTTATTTACTGGGTTGGAGTTGTTAGATTAAAGGCTTTTCAATGGCACATATAGGCAAATTCTTTTTTAAGTGTGTAGATTGCATAGCGATGTTGATATTTATTCCTTATTTATTCATGTAAAATGTAAGTCCTTGTCACCAATCACAGTAGACAGTAAAAGGGCCAACCAGTGCATTTGCTGGCTAAACACTATTTGAGTGTACTTTTGCAGCTACTAACTGTGTGTGTGTGTGTGTGTGTGTGTGTGTGTGTGCGTGTGTGTGTGTGTGTGGCTGTGTGTGTGTTTGTGTGTGTGTGTGTGTGTGTGTGGCTGTGAAATAGAGATGCCTGATATGCGGCCCTCGAAAAAGGATAGAAATAGAACCGTATCCAGGAATGTGCTTATGTTCCCTAACAGAGAGCTTTCTATTCCAGCAGAGCTATCAAAGCGCGTCCCCGGTACCTACCCACAGTGAAGTGGTTTCCGTAGTGCCTGGAGGAGTGGGCTTGGTGCAGAGTAGACGCGAACGCATCCTGCATTCTCACACGTGGCAGAAAAAAACAGCTGTAAACAGCATCATTGAATTTACTGCGGCGAAAGCAAAGCTGAGAGAATCCTGCCATGCCACAGTAGGTGGGTTTACAGTACATGGACAGTTTTTTTTTTTTTGTCATTCCGATTAAACTATTCCGAAGTTCTATTCCAATGAGGTGCTCTCAAGCGCTTTAGACTCTTTGATTGGAATCAGGGGCTTAGCACCAGATCCTGGGCCCCTGCATGGGCAGTCCTGATGGGCCCCCGTGTTCCTCAACCCAGGTAAAATAAAATATATTCCAGACTTTTCTAGGGCCCCTATAATCAGTAGTGGTTTTACCCCCAGTCTGACGCCCCTGATTGGAATAGCCGTTGCTCCTTTACTTCTGCTTGAGAAGCTACAGCGGGTAATCCGACTGACCGTATGCGTGGCTGTTCAAACCGACTGACCGTATACATGGCTGTTCAAACCGACTGACCGTATACATGGCTGTTCAATCGGAATAAGAACGGAATAGACCACCTCTTTCATTCCGATTAAAATCTAATCGGATCGGCAATTTTATTCCGATCATGGTGTTTATATGTGTAATTTATATTCCGATTGAGCCGTTATTCCGATTCTAATCAGAATTATGAGTGTCTATGTACACACACCTATTGACTGGGTTCATCTGGGTTGGGCTGGGCTGGGCTGGACTGATCCAAGCTGGGCCACGGGGGTTCATCTGGGCTGGACCGATCCAAGCAGGCCCACGGGGGTTCATCTGGGTTGGGCTGGGCTGGGCTGGACTGATCCAAGCTGTGCCACGGGGGTTCATCTGGGCTGGGCTGGACCGATCCAAGCTGGGCCACGGGGGTTCATCTGGGCTGGGCTGGACCGATCCAAGGTTCATCTGGGTTGGGCTGGGCTGGGCTGGACTGATCCAAGCTGGGCCACGGGGGTTCATCTGGGCTGGACCGATCCAAGCTGGGCCACGGGGGTTCATCTGGGCTGGGCTGGACCGATCCAAGCTGGGCCACGGGGGTTCATCTGGGCTGGGCTGGACCGATCCAAGCTGGGCCATGGGGGGAGAACCGGCACATGGGGCCTGCAGAGCTGAACATAGCAGAGGAATTCCTCCCTGTCGCGGGAACGGTGCCAGACGCTCCCTAATCAGCCCCTCCTAGTGAATAGAGGCCCTTTCCTCCCCGGGCCCACTCAGCGAGCGCTCCTCTCACTGTAAGAGCGGGGAGGGGACATGGCCAGTGACAACTGGTTTGGATTTTCAGCTCCCACACTTGCAGCAGGGGTGAGCCAGGGATGTTGGGGGGGGGGGGCTGATGGAGGATGCCTTTTTTTAACTCAAATAAGTCAATTCATTCTAAAATAACAGGAACATGCTTTACTGAAAAAAGACACTTGGTCAAATTATCATTTATATCTAGCAACTTCTGCAAGTTCACTGACTTCTTAAAACCATCAAAATTAACAAAGAACAAGATACCCTTCTCAATATCTAAAATATATGATGGTAACCGATAAAGTTCTACAGACCTAAAAGAGGAAATAATTACCATGTTGAATATTCGATTATCTAGCTTGTCAAATTTTTGCCTGACAGAACATTTTCAGAGGCACACATGTCACTATGACAGGAGTGTGAGTGTTGGGATGTGTGTGTGTGTTTTCACAGATCTTCTCATCCCTGTAGTGTGTGTAGGCATTAGAGCTGGTTAGAACTGACAGGTCATAAAAGAAGACAAAACTAAATGCTTAAGATGATTCAGTTTTATATTTTTTTACACAACTGAAGAGGAACATCAAAGGGACTGAGCGTGAATTGTGTGTGTGTGTGTGTGTGTGTGTGTGTGTGTGTGTGTATGTGTGTGTGTGTGAGCGACAGAGAGAGACAGAGAAAGAGAGAGAAAGAGAAAGTGTGTGTGCCTGCATGTGTGTGTGTGCGTGTACACGTGTGTGTGTAAGAGAGAGTGTGTAGTGTGTGTGTCTGTGTTAGTCTTCACAATATCAGTCAAAACTATACAACATTTTCAGCCAGCAGCCATTGATAACCTTGGTAATTTTTTCCCCATTTTTCCCAACACTGTCACGTCTCACAGTTAATATAAAAAAAAAACAGAAGCGCTTTACACACCATAGAAAATGACATGTTTAAAAACAATACATCAGTGTTCCATATGATAGAAACCAAACTCTGCCCACGTCTACATATTTTCCATAGATTCATACTGATGTCAAACACAAG
The DNA here is from genome assembly GCF_046254945.1 of Alosa pseudoharengus. Taxonomy (NCBI): domain Eukaryota; kingdom Metazoa; phylum Chordata; class Actinopteri; order Clupeiformes; family Clupeidae; genus Alosa; species Alosa pseudoharengus. The sequence goes on from NW_027468848.1 coordinate 10,388,823, forward strand.
TAAAAATATGACATGGACCATCTTTCATATACATCATTATAATCATGCTACAAAGCCTTCCAAAATATTATTATCATATTCAATTTCAGTGCATTTATAATCAGTTTTCAGAGTCAAAGTGAATCTGCCCCGAGCTGACTGGCTCCAGGAGATAACAGCGAAACTAGTCCAGTGAATTGGAGTGAGGTAAGATGTTGACAGTTGACAGAGTAAATGTGTTGCATCGGTGTGTATACCGCGTGTGTGTGTGTGTGTGTGTCGTGTGCCGTGTGTGTGGTGTGTGTGTGTATACCAAGTGTGTGTGCGTGTGTGTGCCGTGTGTGTGTGTGTGTGTGTGCCATGTGTGTGTGTGTGTGTGTGTGTGTGTGTGTGTGTGTGTGTGTGTGTGTGTGTGTGTACGTACTTGTGCCTATACATGTATTCAACCTAATATTCTTGACTGCTTGGTGTTACCCTTATTTCTAAATGATTGAGATAGTTAAAAAATGACAAGGTCTGTGTGCTTGTTACCATTTCGCTACTGATTATTGTATGACAGCTGTTAAATTGTAAATATCACTGCCATAATTATTTACAACTGAGTGTGTGTATGTGTGTTTAAATGTGAGTGTGTTTATGTGTGTTTAAATGTGTGTTTGTGTGTGTGTGTGTGTGTGTGTTCTACAGAGGGAGAGATGGTAATTGAGTGAGTATGTGGGTGACTGTTTTTGAGTGTGTACACAGAATGCAGAGTTCAAAATTCATGAAGTAAGTAAAGGGGTTTTGCAGAGCATAGGCAAACACACACACACACACACACACACACACATACACACACACACACACACACACACATACACATACACACACAAACACACACACACACAGACACACATTCAAAGATGCATACACACACACACACACACACACACACAGAGAGAGAGAGAGAGCGAGCCCGTAGCTTGTCTAACCCTTTTCTGTCCTATGCCCTGCTGAGTACCACCATCCATATTCAAACAGCAACAGTGATGAGGAGCGCGATGCTCATGAATACTGAGCTCTCCTCCTCCTCCTCCTCCTCCTCTTCCTCAACTTCCTGCTCATCATGCTGGGCAGCAGAGTGAGGCGTGAAACTGGAGTGCGGTTCCGGCGCTTGCTCCGCTGCATAATTATTCACATTAGAATAGAATTAGCTGCCGACTCAGCGACCGAGTCATCAAGACCCAGAACTGGACCGGTACTGGCCCGGAGTCTCTCTCGCTCTCCTTCTCTCTCTCTCTCTCTCTCTCTCTCTCTCTCTCTCTCTCTCTCTCTCTCTCTCTCTCCCTCTCTCTGACTCCACAGTTAATACATAAATAACGGGCCGAGGCTCAGAAATGAAGCTCTGTTTGTTTGCTCTGCAAAATCTCTTTCTGTAAACATGGCATGAGGAAAATGCTAATCTTTAAATCTTCAGGAAAAAAAAAGAAGAAAAGAAAACAGAAACAACAACATCAACAGAAAAGATCAAAAGAAATAAAAAGAGTAACACATGGACATTTGTTCTGCATTATTCTAAAATAGACTACTCAAGAGTGAAACTAGCCAGAGTTCCTTTCTCTTAGTTTGTCAGTTTACAACAGTTCACAACGGTTTACGTCGGTTTTACCGTTAGTGGTATTCTGGCATCTGGAGCCAGTCGTTATAGCGACAGCCACCCCAGAGGGGTGGACGAGGGGAGAGGAGAGTGACGTCAAGAGAGGCCGCGGGTGCTGGTGTGGACACTAGCCTGTGGTGCTCTCTGGAGCCATCTTGCTGCATTGCCAAACTTCGCCCGGCTGTTGTGACGACGGCCTTACGCATCTCCAAACAAGCCCAGCGAAGGCGAGGAGTGTATGTGGTCTGTGGTCAGTTGGACGTGGTAACGATCGGGTTTGGTCAGAACCTTCTCCCGACTGCCAGTTTGTGAGGGCACCTGTGCCCGTCTGTGGTCTACACAGTGGACGTACGGGCAGGCGGGCATGCCAGTGTGCCAGGGCATCGTGGGCGGCGAGCATCAGAAGAGGCTGGTAAGGGTGGTCTGGGAGGGGCTGCGGCACTCGAGCACGTCCATGCCCCCGGGCACTGCGCTCAGCACCGACGTCACGGTGGGCATGGTAGGGTTGGTGAGGTCCGTCAGGGTGGTGGGCGTACCGGACGGACTCATCGACGCGTTGGAGATCTCTGAGGCGGGTCCTGAGGGTGTGCCACCCTGCAGCGCTGAGCCGTCCGAACCTTTGTCCACGCCCGTGTTCTCCTGCCGCAAGAGGTTCCGTCGGAATTTGGCCCGTGCGTTCTGGAACCAAACCTGAGGACAGGAGTGGGGTGGGGGGAGAGGTGGGGGGTGGACAGACATGATTTAGCGTAACTGTGGAGGGGAATAGTCAATAGTTTTCTGTTTCAGTTAAAGAGATGGGAAGGATGGATAGAGAAAGAAAGAGATGAAGAGAAGAATTGGGAGAGAGAGAGAGACACACGCAGAGGAGGAGAGAAGTGGAAACAGGGAGGGGGGTGTTAGTGAAAGAGATGGATAGAAAGGAAAAAAGAGAGAGAGGAAAGAAGGGGAGAGAAGAAAGAGAGAGAAAGGGAGAGGACAGATAGAGGAAAGAAAGGGAGAAAAGAGAGAGAGAAAGAGAGAGAGAGAGAGAGAGAGAGAGTGAGGAAAGAAGGGGAGAGAAGAGAGAGAGGTGGGAAGGGGAGAGAAGAGAGAGTGCAGTGGGAATTTTTGATATTGAATGACAAACAAGGCAAAAGAAAAGGCTTCATCAAAGCAAAATGACTGCTTTGTTTAGTGCAAGAAGTAATTAGAGCCATGAGATTTTCAGCACATTTGGTGTTCGCAAACCTTTTTAGCGTTGCTTTTTGTTCTCGGCTTTCCCCAAGATAATTTGCTGTCGTGTTTGCAAGAATCAAGAATGAGTCTCAAATTGTCCTCCTTCTGAATCTATTTGATGTGACATATTAACCCTTTTATCACTCAGCTTGGCACAAAAACAGCTGCTACCGAATGTTGTTTTCAATAGGAACATTCTCACTATTTGAGACCTTCATACTTGCAATTATTTTAATGGTGTTCTGCAAACAGAATAATATTTATCGAATTAACGATGTCTGTCATGCTGTTATTCAGCCATTTGTGCAAGTGAAAAAGAATTCACTGGTAAGAAGATATTCAGGAAAAAAAAACATTCAGTAGCATTCAGCAAAGACAATCCTCAGTAAATACTTTATATTATGTGTAATTATTCTCAGATATTGAGTGTTGCTGAAATGTCAGTGAGAGAGAAATATCTCTTTCTTGTCAGTGAGAAGAATAAGGTTTATTTGAGCTGTACTCCATCTCATAAATAAGTATAAGTATATAAGTATATACTCTTTTGATCCTGTGAGGGAAATTTGGTCTCTGCATTTATCCCAATCTGTGAATTGAAACACACTCAGCACACAGTGAACACACAGTGAGGTGAAGTAACATAAAATGAAATCCCATCAGAAAGCAGGATTAAAATTTGCATTAAAATGACAAACACTAGACTTAGCCAGGCTCTCTCTCTTTTGAATCTGACAACTCCCTTTGGCCTCTGACAATAAGAGTCAAATTAGGAAGGTTTGCTTTGAATACATTGGGAAACAATTTAAAAGTTTAGTACAGTTAAAACATCCTGAGTCACAAAAGTAGTACAGATTCCAACAGAAAACAACATAAGTAATGTTGTAGTGTCCCAGAACCCTACAACATTACAGTAACCAGAATAGATGTGGGTTCAATTCCCGGCTTCCACCATAGTGCCACTTAACGTAAAGTCGTCTCCTGACTCTTACGCTCATTGTGAACTGCCCAGGTCTGGTCACTCTGACTGGACCCCGGCAGCAGGAACTGAGTCTAACTGAGTTTAAAGGCACCTATTTGGACCCAGCCGGTAGGAGCTAAATCCTGATTTTCCCCGATAAGATGGCCAAAATGAACATAGAACCTGAAGGCTCTGTATATACATGTATTTAAACTTGAGCATAAATGACCCCTCAGTCAAACTGGGCTCAGAGCCATCTAACAGAACTGAAACAGGGCATCTACTGTGACTGGATCTGAACTAAAGGGAAATAAAGGCATTTAACTGGAACCGACCAGTAGCAATTTACGTCCAAACGGAGCTGGGTCAAACTGGACCCGACTGGTAGGACCTTATTAACTTGACCCGACCAGCTGGAGCTGAGGGCACTGAGGCAACTTCTCAAATCAAAAATCAAATCAAATTTTATTTGTCACACACACACAAGGCACAATGTGTACCCGTAACATGTGTAAGAGATGCCAGAATATAGACGTGTGTACGTGTATGTGTGTATTTAAACAATGTCTGTGTGAACTCTTACCTGCAGGACGCGTTTGGTGAGGCCAGTCTTCTGGGCCAGCTGTTTGAGGTCCTTGGCGTCGGGGTTGTGGTTGATGGCGAAGTACGATTTCATGGTACGGAGTTGGTGGTGCTTGAAGGACGTCCGCATGCGCTTGGTCTTCTGACCCGTGCTGTACTGGGAGTCGCGATCCATGGGATCCCCATCGTTCTCGTTACAGCTCAGAGCTGTGACACACACACACACACACACACACACACACACACACACACATGCACATTACATTAGTTTTCAGTTAGACGTCTGAAATTGACACAGCTCAAAGGGAAGAAATATATCTAATCACACAGACTGTGTTATTTTTTGAGGCTTTGTTCTTCTTTTTACTGTCAAATACAGTACACAGTAAAGACAGTAAGATCAGTTCTGAAAAGTTCAGAGCCAGTCAAAGTCATAGAACAATACAACAAAATTAGCAGTGCATTACCTTCATGTGCATAGTGTGTGCAAAGTATGTTGTTCTAAGTAAGTATATATAGTATAATAAGTATATATATTTTGATCCCGTGAGGGAAATTTGGTCTCTGCATTTATCCCAATCTGTGAATTAGTGAAACACACTCAGCACACAGTGAACACACAGTGAGGTGAAGCACGCACTAATCCCGACGCAGTGAGCTGCCTGCTACAGTGGCGCTCGGGGAGCAGTGAGGGGTTAGGTGCCTTCCTCAAGGGCACTTCAGCCGTTCCTACTGGTCGGGGTTCGAACCAGCAACCCTCCAGTCACAAGTCGAAAGGCTAACCAGTAGGCCACGGCTGCCCACAATCACACACACAATCCCACAATCTACACTATCATCAGGTACACGTAGGATACACCTATCAACAAAACCTCCTGTCTGCATAGAAACTTCCAGAGAATTGCAGTAAATGATTGGCGTAAACTACTGGACAGTGGTTCCTGGTCATGACTGACCGCTGAACGTCACTCTGTGGTCATTACTACTCTCAGTGTTCCTGTGGCTTCCGCACTCTCTCTCTCTCTCTCACAATGAAATTTCAGACAGACAGACAGACATCACAGCCACACACTCTCTTACAACAAGATAACACACACACATACACACACACACACACACACACACACACACACACACACACACACACACACACACACACACACATCATACCACAGCTCCACTGCTGCCAGATCAATTCCAGTGACAGTTGGCTAGTGCAGAGTGTTGAAGAGTAACATGAGTAAAGAAATATGGACATGGCTCTCAGAACGCCTTTTCATCTGTTTACACAAACACACACAAACACACACCAGCATTGGAGTTATGCTGTAATGGATTTTGAAGAATGAAACACCTTGTTGTTCATGACAGGATGCTAAAATCAAAATCAGCATTTATCATCACACCTTTCCTTCTTTTAAAAAAAAAAAAAAACTATGTGCAGATTCCGCAAGTATGATGAGCTGTTCTCCAGGTATGACTTGCTATGGCCGTTCTCTTGTGCATCTAAACTGCTTTTAAAATATTGGAGCAAAAATATTTAAGTTTTCCCCAAGTTTTACAAAACTGATTTGAATTATTGGGGGCCCTAATTTAAGTGCAAAACTAAAAATGAAAGCTATTGTGTGTGTGTGTGTGCAAACAGTGCACATGGTAGCCTATTATCGAAACAAATACATTGATTATCATCAATACATTTATTATAAAATGGATTTAGCAAAGTTAACTTTAGCTAGCCTTACATGGTATTAGATTGACTGAGGCCCTGGACTATCCGGTACTGAATTGGAGGTGGTACACTACCATCACACCAGGGTCCGATCCATTTCAGAGTCTGACGTTACCTCAGAAGCTCTGGGTCTATCAAAACATGAACTAAGAATTGAATCATATGTGCATAACCAATAATTAAAAACAAATATGTCTAAATAAATCAATAAACCATATATGGATATTTTTATTAATTGAAGCATACTATTTTACCTTCTGTGTTACATAGTCTTTTAGCTGAATTAAAATGACAGGCGGAAATGTGCTCTAGTGCTCCAATAAACTGGAGACTAATATGCACTCTCAACAGATCTTGGCAGGCGATTAAGTGTGGCTAGACACATAGCAGTTCTGATATGATGTTTTATGTCACAATAGCAAATATTAGTCATTGAAATATTGTCAGCGCAACACTTAACATAATTAACCTTTGAAGCTTACAGAGAGGCATGTGGAATATTTTCTCAAACAGAGAGCTCAGCTGCTTGGACCATACACATCACACAGGGGGGGGGGGGGAAATCAGGTAAATCTACTGCTCGCTTATTTGACTCAACAATAAACATACAAGGGCTGTGATTGCGCACAGGACTGTATAGTCCACTTTTGACGGCAAGGGTTTTACAAATCTTTACAAAACACCTACAAACACAATGAATTATTTAACTACGCCAACTTGTGCTATTGCAAAGATATATTCGTTGACATCAATCAATATTAGCCAACGAGTAGCTTAATAATGGGACACTGCTCGCGTTTTCCCAAGTTCATATCTGTTTCAATATAAACTGCGCTTTGGTGTCCGGTCTCTAACCTGAGGGGGGCGCCAGTGATCCTAACAGAGACTATTTTTGAATACTGACTAACCAAAATTGTATCAACTGTTTACTGAGCTAACCCGCTGTCGGTGGCGAACCCCCTTGATTCAGTCTTCAGTCTTTCCGCACGTTAAAGCACTTTGTGTTTTAGGCATGAGAGATGTATCACAAGCAAGATATATTAGAAATTATAGCAGAATTGTTTGATATGAATTGCAAGATTAAACAAATTGGATAAAACGCAAAATTTGTTGTTTTTTTCTAATCGGGTTATTTTATATGTAAAGCATATTCTGGTCTCTCTCAATGCCTTGTGTGTGTTGCTGGTGGTATTGCTTTCATTTGAGAATGCATATTCAAAGACAATCTGAAAATAGCCTCAGATGTGTGTCTTGTGAGTCTGTGTGGATGATAGAAAGCATCTGTCAAGCAGGGCTCTCTGTCCAAAAGCAAAAGCCGTACAGAAAGGATGGTTTACTTATTTACAGTTATAATTAACACTGCCATCTCCGTGGACCACTTAACACTTTATTTTTATAAAAAAAAGTAAGAGAAAAAAATAGAAACATACTTCACAATTTGGTGCACATTAAAAAGTTCAAATTGTGATTGTGTTGTACTCGGAAATGAGCGATTCTGATGCTCTGTGGAGTTCTTGGCAAACGTGGAAAAGGATTGTTTAACTACGCAAGAGCCACCCCCACCCCCCTCCTCTCTCTCTCTCTCTCTCTATCTCTTTTTCACTTTCAATCTCTCACTCGTTCAGCTCTGTCCCTCTTTCTGTCTCCCTCTCTCTCGTCTCTCTAATCTTTTGGAGGTCCTGGCTTGCATCTAAGCCATTTTCCACTTGTCCGGCTCTATAAGCGTCCAGCATTCTCCTGCTTGACCCTCCGTGATCGATCACTGGTGCCTAATGGCCAAGTCGAGGCGGCCCTTTCCGCTGCGGGACAACTCCTCACGTCCTTCCTGCTCAAGTGTACAGCAGCTCTTTCAACCCAACCAGCACTTGGGCACTTTTCAGTTTCAGACCTCTTCCAAAAAAAAAAGAGAAAAACCCCAAACTATTACTTTGTCGGAACAGTACTTAATAATGTCTATAGACAAGCCAAGGCTAAATCCTTCACAGGTCAGTCAGATTTGTCTGAACTGATGTGAGGGGAAAATATTTTTACATTTCTGTTGTTTGAGAAATGCTAAAACAACACGTTAGGTAGGGCTGTCAACTGAACAGTGCGTTTAAAAAGGATGACCAATTGTAAACTGCTCAATTGCAACATAGCCTAGGTCTGCATGATCACCTTCAACATAAAACATCGCTTTTCTATGCCATGTATCGAATAATTGAAAGCGCAATCTTATGATAAATGCTAAATCACATGGATGTTTTTTTTAGCAAAGCCAAAGATGAACATTATGCTGTAACTATTAAACATGCGTTTGATCTGTAGCCTACTGATTATATTAGGCCTGTAACGTCGCTGCCATTTCATAACATGCTATTTCAACAGGGATGTAAAATAACACTGTCTACATTTGTACACCTACGCAGATACATTTTGTGATATTGTATTGCTCACAAAAGGTTGATCATAAAAGAGGAATAATGATATATGAATATAATTTTAACAACTCGGTTACAAACGTCAAAACACATCCACCCCTCCGTATAGGCTATGCACATAATTATTTGAACTTGATAAGTGCATCCCCATTTTGGCATTACCTGCTATGGTTTCCCGACAATGAACTTTCGACATAATAATCACAAAGTTCTAATGTCATATCCATTGCACGAGTCAACATCTACTGGCGTCACACACGTCTTCGGTCTTCGTGAAAACGCATGCACGTGCATCCAAAAGTGCGCATAAATCATAACCTACTTTACGGAATTTGCACTGGGAAGACAGGGTGGCCACTCCAGAGTCTATAGCGGCCAGACAATCTCATGAACTCAAATGTGTGTGTGTGTGTGTGTGTGTGTGTGTGTGTGTGTGTCCGACAAATCATAAGCACCTTGATACAACAAGAAAGGACTTGAGCATTAGCTGCGATTGAGGACTCTTTACAATCATCTCTTTTACATCTACCACTAGCCCACTATAGACATTCCCTGCACCCCTAATCTGTCAGAGGACGAGTGCCTGAGTAAAAGGCCCTACCTGCATTGTAGGCGGCTAGATCAGCTCCCGGCCCAGGACTCTTTCGCTTCCTGGGTCGGCCTTTCTGCACCGTGCTGACGCCGTTATAATATGAGAGTCCCAACGGTCCAGCCGTGCCCAGTCCTTTAGCAGACACTACATCCGAGTGATTGAAATGTGCCGGATAGTCCCCCTGGATGAGGCTTTCAAAATGGAGCCGACAGTACACCAAGCTGTCCTTCATTCCGAAATGGTCCCCCGTCGTAAGCATTTTGTTGCAGGTCGTGCAGGTGAAACAGTTCAGGTGGTAGACCAGGTCTCGCGCCCTCATCACCATCTCCGACGCCGAAATGCCCAGGTGACATCGCGCGCACCTCTGCACTGAAAACCTCCTGCAGAAAAATATATATGTTATGTTCGTTTTGTTCGTGTTAATCCCATGAAACAATAACAATTTCAAACAAAAAAGTTGAACACATTTACCCAAAATATTTAACACTCTGAAATCTAACAAATATAATTTCCTCTTAAGATGAGTTTCTTTACTAACCAAGTAACCACATAGGCAATACTACAGCTGGGCACATAGTGCATACAGAGGCATTGAGATAATCATAACATTAATGACATTTAGATAGATAGATAGATAGATAGATAGATACTTTATTGATCCCCAGGGGAAATTCAAGGAATTTAACATTTAACGCGTTGCATTGGGAATGTATCTGCATAAAGTGTATAAACAGAACTTTCAAGAGACGCGGAACTGTTTTGGTTTAATTAAAGCAATTAAGCTTAAAACGAGCTGTCTAATTCATAATGGGCGCTCTTATCCATTAATTACACCATACTCACAATTGCTCGTATAATTTGACAGAGTGGCTTTAGAAAAGACTCTCAAAGCCCATCATTATTTAATTACCTTATTATGGACCCAAACCCACTTTACAATGCTGAACTGGAAGGCTATCACAAATAAACGCCTTAATTTACATCCAAACCCATATAGCTCGAGTTTAGGCCTCGTTATACACCAAACGAGTGACATTGAGCAGCTAAAGCGATGAAAAGTTTGGAGCCTCCACACACAAACACTTTTCTTGTGCAACTACTATGGCATTGACATTTTGTCGTACTAAAACATAATTAATATTCATGACCCCCCCCCCCCCACACACACACACACACACACCGGTCTGATAAAGGGACGCATGGCCCAGTAGCCTACTTCTACGTGGACTGTGAATCAGAAGTTTTATGAAATAGCAGATGTATACAAAACACATATTTCTTTGTTGTTGTTGTTTTAGATTAGGTTAGATTAGATTAGATTAGATTCAATTGTATTGTCATTGTGCAGAGTACAAGTACAAAGACAACGAAATGCAGTTTGCAATCTAACCAGAAGTGCAAAAAAACAGAAAAGTACAATGTGATACAAAGTATAGACAGGTGGTGTATAGACAGGACAATATTTTAGCATTCGCGTCTGGTACAAAGACTTTGTTTTGTTTGTTACCTGTAATAATCCTCCTTGCAGTAGATGCTGCCGTCTTTACTGAAGCAGGTTAGCTCGGACTCCAGGTTGAGTTTGCATTCACAGCACTTGAGACAGCGCATATGCCACTGCTTGTCCACGGCCAGTAGATAGTAGCGGTCCGAAATCCTCCCACCGCAGCCGGCGCACAGGGCCACCCTGTCCCCGCTGATAGACGGCATGCTCTGGAGAGACGCATACACAACACAAGGGCTTACCACCACCGAGCAGTCGGATAGAGCAGGGGACGGGGCAAGAACAGCGGCATGTTTCATCACCATTCCCGCTTTCCTGACAGAATTATGCAACTAGACAACAACCCTGATAAGACCAGAATAGACAAGCTGCTGGTATGGTCTAGGCTCTCCTTAGCAGCGTCTCTCTCTGTATGTGTGTGTGTTTACTGGAGTGAGTAAAACCTAGTCAGCCTACAACCAGATGGGAGGGGCATCATTTCAAAACAAAATCTTATGTCCCACAAAGTAAATTCAATTCATTTGACATTACACACTTTGCGATCTACGACATCCCACACTACACAAACACACCGTTAGGCTATAACATGATTTGTGATTACAGTTACTTTACTCGTCATTATACAGATATCTTACCTCTACAATTTCTAATAAGTTCAGTACAAATAGGCAAGACGCTCACATTGCAGAGGTAGCTACAACTGCATAAGTTATATAAAAGGTTAGTATTCCCCATATAATTGTTGGGCATGTGAAATGTCAGTAAACAATTATTATTAAATAGCACTATAATCAATAAAAACATATTTTTTGAAAATTTGATTAGAAAAAATGTCATGGAAAAAATTAGACATATGGAAATATTTATGGAAAACGTTGGTATGCGTGCGGGACACAGACACACAACAAGCCATATACACAGCACACAGACAAACACAGGCGGGCACACAGAAGAAATATAAAAAAAACCCTGAAAACTACCATAGTTATTTCGATCCACTCTCTTTCCTAACGAATTTATACCAGATAACAGCAGACTGTCCAAAAGGTAATACAAAAATTAAATAATCTTAGGACATTTATATTAAGCCAGATGAACTTCAACAAGGCCTTAAAGCGTTGTCTATGTTTACAAGGCTCACAAATAAATATATTTTTTAAACAATATAGAATGAATAATTAACTGAAAACTGTTAACTGTAACTACCAGAATCCCATATTAATAGTTAATAATACCTAAATCTCTACGGTAAACACCTTGCAGTTTTGTTCATATGAAAACTATAACTTATCTCTTATCATTTAAAGCATGGTGCTTTGACTAAAAGTTAAATACATCAGTAACTTTGTAATAAAATGTAATAGCTTAAATAATTTCAAGTACGTTTTAACAATGCATTACTCAATGACACAATGCCACTAAATACAATTTGTTCTTCAGAGTGATTTCTAATGTAAGTAGTAGGCTACCATTTGTGTTTGTAGCATACAATTGTAGGCTATGTTTGTTTGTTGTTCTTTTTAATTCAGTTTACAGATCAGTCATCTCATCCACTACGGCGAGAGCCTGAGGGAGGTTAGGAGGTTTCTCTTACCGTTCCTGTCTCCCCCATGTCTATTGCCGAGCTGATCGCCGACGAGTCGCCTTTGCCTCTGCGCTCCATCTCCTCCATAACGCCCTGCATCTCTCCTCCAGGGAGACCGTGGAAAAGCATCGTTGCAGCCGACGAGAGCAAATTACACGTGCTTCCCTCTGATCTGCAAGCCAAGATTTCCGTAAGACGCAAACCCAGCCCCATGAATCGGAAGTTCAAATGACCTTTTTTAAAAGGAAAAAAATGGGGCAAGTTAAGATTTGTTATGCAGCGGCGTAGTAGGCTACTACCAGCCAAGTCTTGAGTCCAATTCTTTATTTTTTGGGGGGGAAAACGACGAATCCCTTGAAAGAATCAATCCTTGCACCCAGCAAATCTTAACAGCTACCAAAAAAAGCCTACACGAGGATTGTGAGATTCCAGTATTGGCTTAAAACGTACCAGCAAAGCACGCATTTGCTACTGTGCCTTACACTCTGTCCCTGTGTATTTTCGGATTGGGCGTGTTGGGGATTCATTTGTCAGTCAATAAATATACTGAAGTTCACTCAAATGCCTTCCCCCTGAAAGTTATAAATCGGACAAGTGGCTCATCGACTGTATTTAAACAGAAGGTGGAATCAGTTCCAAATACATTACATTACAACATAATCCAGCATATGTGCCTGAGAGCGAGATGAAGATAAAAGCACATCTCAGTTGAAGAAAATACACGTGTCTTCATGTTTCTGCCATATCCTCTGCATTTTGGTGCCACCGGAAGAGAATAAAAATCAGAAGCTGTTACACTATTACACGTTGCTCTGGATGCAAAGGCGTATCAACTGATGGAATTTCATCAAACATAACAATGGCTTGTGCCACCTGCTAAAACCGATGTCCTTTCTCTTTTCAAGTAATTATTCACAAAAGAAGTGCTGTCGCCGTTCAAAGTAGATTTGTTCCTCTGTGGTTGACTTGGATGCATGAGTGGCTGAGAAAATTACTTGGTTGTGCACTGAGTTTGTGTAATTCCAATCTGGAGTGTGTGGTTGCCTGCGCGTGGCATCCCTGTTCTGTACTAGCGTCTCCAAACCTACTCGCACACCCTGCTACGTACAGTCCGCGCCTTTTCTACCGGGGACCTATACGTCACGTCCCAGAGCTGATGTTCATTGGTTGTGTGAAGTCGTCAAACTCTTGATATCCTTCTACTCATGGTTGTCGTGAAGATTTCGAGCTTGTTCAGCCAACAGCAGCCAGGCCGACCGGCTCCACACAGGGCTGCCAAGGCTTTGCTTCAGTGCAGTATCCCCGGACCCATGTGAAGAAAACGCGTAGGCCTATTTGGCGTTTGAGCGAGAACTGCGAACAGTTTCCTAACGGTGATTCTTGTAGTCTTCCAATGGCAGATAAATGGGAATGTGTGTTTGTGCGTATCAGAAAATGTGTGTGTGACAGACATTTTTTTTAAATGTGTCAGTGGCTGATTTCTTCAGCGCTCCATCGTCTTGGGAAATCAATACAAATGTAATTAATATCGCGAATCAGTCAAGGCTTTATTTCCCCCAAAGCGCAATGAAAGTGACATCTTATGATATTACCTGATTTGCCAACTTCTTTGAAAACATCTGCTACATCTCGGTCAGTTGCTTCAGAATACACACACACACACACACACACATACACACACACACACACACACACACACGCGCGCACACACACACTCAAAGGCACCAGGGACTAAGCGCCAACAATAGACTCCAAATGTGCTCTCAATGTCAGGGAATCACCAGTGTGTCATGCATCAGCTAGAATATGTCATTAATTGAATAAGATAATAAACATTCCTGTTACGGTGTGATTCTTCAACATCACAGATCCATAACATTTGTTTAAATGGCAGAATACTGGATGATTGTTTGTTCAATTTCCCCATTATTATAAACATGTATTTCCTTTGAAATTATATCGGGTTAATTGCAGGTGTGAATGTTGTGATGTTCTAAGACAGTAAGTAAACTAAATAATGCATTGGCGAACAACTCATCATGAATGATATAGGGAAATATAAAATGTGCAGGCCTTTATTTCCGTTTTGACACATTTCTGTTGCAGTAGTAGGCTAGAAAAGCTTCCTTTTCAACGTGTAGCCATAGTGTACACCCAGGCCTATTACAGTTGTATTTCATGTAGGCTAAATAGCAAAACAATAAAAAAAAAATGCAGAAATTAAACAGTAACGCAACAGCGTTTCCATCAAATGGTGACGTTTCTGCTGTGCTTTTGTTTTTATTATTATTGGTCAAATAACAAACATGCACTCCTTAAAACACCAGGTAACACGTGCGTAATAGTCGCACTATGATAAACAATTCTCATTTTGGCTCAGGTCGCATGCAATGTTTTAGATCAATCTTCGTATGGCCAGATAAGGCCCATGGCTTATTTGTCAGTGTCAACGATTTCATTGCAATTATTGCCTTTATGCAAATCTTCCCGTCAGCTTGCACTCCGTCGCCGGATCGTGGGTGGGTGTTTTGGTCGCATGTGTGTAGGTTACGCCGACCAAGTTCACAGGGGACGAGAGGAGGGCGAGACAACCCTCATGCTTTTGCGCATGACGTGTTCATCAAGTCACTGCCAAATCAGATCGCAGTCTATAAAATGCCACGCAGCGCGGCATCAGTGCTCTGCCTAATTACGTCCCCATAGCACACACACACACACACACACACACACACACACACACACACACACAAGCACACACACGCACACGCTCACTTCACCCGTATACTTGATTCTCCAAGTGTTCTTACTCTTTCGCAAAATGTTTTCTGTTTCTGACGTTCCGGTTCCCCTTGAACCAACCCCTAATTAGAACTCTGATCCTAATTGGTCGAGGGTATTAATTAGGTGAGCAGAAGGGGTATAGTCTTCTCCGTTCCGCCAGCAGTGGTAGTATGTAGGCTAGGCACAGATAATTAGGCTGGCCGAATTAAGATAATTCTCGCTGCCGCTCAGTTGGCCATTATTATGTTATATACCAGTTTTGCCTGAGGAAGGGGAAACAAAAAGTAGTGACCTATGATAACGTAATAAACCACCCTGTTATTATGAAACTGTTACACAGTAACAATTGAATAGTTATTGACACTCTCCCCCTATCCTTAAGACACATATATTTGTTAATAGGGCGGCCTAAACCTATTGCAAACGTTTAGGGCAGATAATCCATTTCACGAGTGTCTCACCCTTGATAAATAAATGATGTGGTGAGCAGAGTGTTGTTTGGATTGTGTTATTGTACAAGTCAAGGCAGAAGACCTACTTCGCTAATGTCATTTGAAATTTGAAAAGCTTGACAGTAGCCTATGCAGTGGAATCATGCAAAATGTGAAAAATAAATAAATAAACAAACAAACAAACAAATAAATAAATAAATAAATAAAATCAATAGGTAAGGGTTCAGCATGCAGTCTGCAGACCCGAAAGTTCAGTTCATGCCAGTAAGCAGAGGAACTATTTTCTCTTAAAAGGAATTATCTCGAAAATGAGGTATTTGCAGATATTGCAGTTTATATTTATTATAAAAATAAATCTGAATTTATTTTATCAATAAAAGAGAGTGACGCATGGATGACAAGAAGTTTACATGTTTGGCTTAACCTAAAAATCAGCTCACATAGGCTATTGGTCATCATCCCACTTAGTTTGTTATGCTTAAAGGCCTGCTTCAGAACCAGAGTAAAATGAACCTAAGTTACAACTAAATCATATTTAATAATATAATAAGCACATAAATTGAACACAATGAAAATAAAAATAAAAACACAAAACTTGATAGAATAATGTATTATTATTATTATTATTATTATTATTATTATTATTATTTGGTAAGATCATAGAGGTGTTCAGGAAGTATCATAGTAGCCGATACCTAAACCGTAGGCACAATTTGGCCTTAGTTTATATTAAAGTTTTATAGCACAAATATGAAGAGGCATGTTAAGCTCCCAGATCCTTATGCTAATGAGCTCCCCGGTAATACCCTTAATTGAATACATGCATATTTATAATCTGTGCACTCTCTGTAGAATAATGCTGGCTCCTTATACATTAAACATTGTGCTGAGTGTATGTCTGCGGGCGGGGATGAAATAGGCTTCGAGATTGCGGTGTTCTGTTAAATTGGGTAGAAAAATTTACAAGAAATTTCAAGACATTCTCCTTATAAAATACACTAATGGTCCAAAATGAAGAAACAGCAGGTATTTTTGATTCTAGCTGTACCTGACTTCATCTTCCATTTCATCTTGCCTGTGCAGGTTTCTAAAGGGAGTATCGCTGTCTCTGTAACGCAGCAATCCAAGAATTGTTCTCATATCATTTGTCAAGCGGTGTTTGATTTTAAACGGTCTGCTCTGATCTCCTCACCGATGGAGTCAGGGCTGATGATTGTAACTCGTGTTTAATGGGTTGTGCAGCCTATTGAAACACCGCAGAAATTGTTCACGTTTTTGTCTGCCTTTTCATCTCCCTCGTGACAATTTTATCAAGCCTTGATCAAATCTCCAACCCCGCGCTGAGAGTTTGGGATGCGAGCTAAGGGACCTTCGATTTCATGTGATTTCATTCAAGCCAGCCTCGGCTCCCCGGCAGGGTTGCAGCTGAGCGTTCCGATGAGGAGTCGATCATAAATCTTTAATAGTAACACCCAGTGAAACACGACAAGAGATGAAGGAGGAAGGAAACGTGATAAAAGTTAGAACACAAATACGCCTGGTGTGGATTACTGAGAAGAGGTGGTAGCCAACCAGACTAAAAGATACCAGTGTCAAAGATGTCTCTAAGAACTGCTATCATTTTTCAGTTATGTCTTTACATTTTTAGAACTGACCCAGGCAGGCCTTTAAGCCTACATGTCAACATGCAAATCAAACAATAGGCCTGCTGGATTTGCTACAAGCCGTACGTGTTGTGACTGGACGTAAAATGCGATAGAAACCTAAAGCAGCCTTTTCGCATCACATAAAACAGTAGAAGCCAAGTCTTAGTAACAATTGTACATCAGCTAATTAAATGTACATCACAGCAGGCAAATGAACATCTGCGGCGCGTTATGGGTTCACGTCCAATGAAGGTGACTATTTGCTCTGAAGTTGAAACCTGAAGGCTTTCTGTAGCAGGCAAACAGCAACCCGCTAATGGGTTCAAGGCACGACCTTTGACTCCAAAACGGATTCCTTCAGAATCAAACTTTTCCGATTAGGTGTTAGACCGGAAACGTGTAACAACTTCCATATCACCTTTGCCTTTAACTGAGAGTGCGAAGCACTTGCGAACTTGGCAGCGCGCGCCTGGAATAGTGAGAGGAGAAAGAGAGAGGATGAGAGAAATTCTGATGCAAGAACTGACTTACCTATTTTGATAATGCCATTGAAAGACTACATTTAGTAGCCTAAGAATGTAACCGTGATGACTAGAAGAAAAAACACACAGTCAAACACAGCAGCAGACAGGCCCTTTACAATAACTGCATTTACAGTAACCACAAGAAAAATACAAATCCCAAAATGCCTTTCTTTTTCCTCATCAGCAGTAATGACCAAGGCTCAGAAGGCTTTCATAAGGTTCATAACTGTATTATGAATAATAAAGGTATTTTGTGTGTGTGTGTGTGTGTGTGTGTGTGTGTGTGTGTGTGTGTGTGAGTGTGTGATATCAGCAGACAGAGGAAAACTCACCCTGCTTTGGAAGGAAGAGTGGAGCAGAGCTGGTTCCCTTGATGGAGAGAAGTGTTGCGACCGATTACCTCATGTGATGAAACAGGGCCATAAATGATGCAGGGACACTGAGCTTCAGATGAACACCAAAAAGACGGCAAACTAGGCCCTCTGCTGCTTCCCAGGATACAGGAAATATTTATGGTGCTGTTTAGTGACGTAAGGCATGTTCTTTCAGCAGGCACTTACAGTAATGTTGGTCCCTATGCTATGCCAGTGTAGACTTGGTCCACAAATACTCATATTATCAGTTTATTGTCATTACAATAGACATGAGATAAGAAGTATGCCGTAGAAAATCTGTTGCATTGCTTTTAGGATGGACGTTGAATAACTGGACAAACCCAAATTTGTACAAGGGGCTCATAGTTCTCAATAACTCTAATTATCTTCATATATTTTCTTTTTGGTATCAGTCATGCTTTTGGTTTATATTTTTATACTTTTAAATTTAAATCTAACTGAAACATTTTAGATTTGATTTTGGGATTGATTTGTGTGCTGTTTAAAGCTTTGAATTGTTATCTGTTTCGTATGGAGAAAATGGGTCTCTCTTTAACCGCTGGTTTTGCCAGCGGAATCGATGGCACCTACAGAGTGGGTAAATGTCAACAGGAGTGCTTGGCACAGAGTTGTGTCAACTCTCCTATCTCTCTCTCTCTCTCTCTCTCTATCTATCTTTCTATCTATCTATCTGTTTATTGCTAGTTGTCTACTCTAAGCTGTCTCAGTCCACCTACATCTCCATGTGACCACCAATTGCTGGACACCAGCTTGATAATTAAGCTCTCGGCTGGGTGGCTGTGTTAGCCAGACAGCTAGTAGCTTGTTAGTCGCCTGTTTCCTGTCCTGTCTGAAATCCGTCAGGATTGCAGTTGAGTTGCCCAATTTTGTATTTTTTTTTGTTTTTGTTTTTGGGACATGGACACTTACAAAGTTGGGAAGCCTTTGTCTCTTTCTGGACCATTATAAACTTTCAGCATCCTTTGGTATTGCAGTTACCTGCGTGTACCACACTGTCCATGCAGTGGTGGGATCTGTGTGCGTTTTAAAGACGCGCCAAAGGTCTCAGGCAGAACGAAGCCCGACAACAAAACTGAAAGGGAAAAGGGAGGTCGGCGGCTAGCCCAATCAGCATTCATGAGGTCAGCAGGACACGCCTCTTGTGCAGGGCTAAGTGTTTGGACAGGCACTCAGTTTTGTTATGCGTTTGCTGAGATCCTCGCTTCAGTTCAGAAGAAAAGAGGAGCAATGAATCGAAAAACAGGACTGTTTATTGGTTTTGTGCCCCGGTCTCTTTCTCCCTCTTTCTCCCTTTTCCACCCCTCCCTTTCTCCCCTCTCTCTGTCTCTCACCCTCTCTCTTCCTTTCTCACCCTCTCTCTTCCTTTCTCACCCTCTCTCTCTTGCTCTCTCTCTGTATCAATCTCAATAAGAGCATAGGATCTTTTCCAGTATACACAGGCGAGATTAGGCCATAAAGACCAGAGCTGCATAATGTCCTGAAGAGGCTGGCACTCTCCTCTGCTCTGCTCTCCTCTCCTCTCTTCTCCTCTCCTCTCTTCTCCTCTCCCATCTTCTCCTCTCCCATCTTCTCCTCTCCTCTCTTCTCCTCTCCCATCTTCTCCTCTCCTCTCTTCTCCTCTCCCATCTTCTCCTCTCCTCTCTTCTCCTCTCTCATCTT
>NW_027468848.1:10408676-10438676 GCF_046254945.1 Alosa pseudoharengus
TTGTGATACGTAACAATGGATACAAAATATAATAACAACAAAAATATTATGAATAAATGTAAGGTCAAAAGCAATGTATTTTCATAAATGCAAGCTTTGTTTTTCCTTTATGCATACCAATGTATGTCAACCTTACTCAAGTTCTGTGTGAATGGGTTATATAGAAACCCTGCACACCTATGTGTGTGTGTGTGTGTGTGTGTGTGTGTGTGTGTGTGTGCGTGTGCGTTTTTTTTTTTTTTCCCGTCATCTACTTCCTGAATTTTTGGTCAACGATACCCGGGACACCGAAACACCGGTGCACATGAAATTTGGTGGGTATGTAGCCCCACTAGACTTTTACGGAAAAATTTTGTTTCGTCTCCGGGGGCCACTCCCCCCCGTGCTGGGCCCCCCGAACCGCAAAAAAAGCAGTTTTTCCTAAATAACTACCTGCACCGTGGCACTGAGGATGAAGAATCTTTTATGGTATGTTGGTCTCAAGGGCCCACATCAACCTGGGCCCAGTTTCCCGATAACGACGGAGACACGCTCTTACGAGGGTTTTCTACGATTCATCTTACGATCGTTCGTTTGGTTTTTCTGACTGTTTCCCGAACATGCTCGTAGCGTGAACGCGCGTGCACTGCTCTTAAGATGCTCTTTAGGGGAGCTGTCCACGTTAATAGTTCTGAAATATCCTCTGATTTGACGGTGATGTCAGGTGACTGCACGTCACAGCTATAGGCCTACCATTTAAACTTCGGATCTACACATTAATTCACATCAATACGAAAATAGAAACACTTTGACATCTGCATGTAAGCATCCCTAGTAGGTTATATACCACACAGAGACATAAATAATTGTAATTATTTTAAGATTAGATTGTTGCACCAATTTTCGCGGTGTCACTATTGAAGATAAGAAAGAAGTCGAGTAAGAAAGCGAGGAAATGTGTAGGCTTAGATTTTGATGCAGTAGGCTACAGACTAAACCACATGTTGCTTTCTCTGCTTTTTACCTCATAGGCCTAATAAAATATAGCCTTCACTTAGCAAAGATAATGTCAAACTATTCTGGCAACATCTTGTTTCATAACTTGATTGCATTTTTGTCCGCTTTTCATCACATTATTATGACCATTAAATGTAGGCTATTTTGCACGCTAAAATCTGATTCATCACAGGTAAACACAATAAAGAATGGGAACGTATAAATTGGATTATGTATTCTAAATTGTAATTCCTCTGTATGTCCTGTTGGTGACCTTAGTGAGAAGCACTGTTAAGACGCTCTTAGCCAGTAACGAGTACTCTGGAGCACTCGTAGATCTACGAGTGTTTTCACGATGCTCTTAAGCTACGATGGTTTCGGGAAACAGTCGGCAAATCTTAAGACGTTCGTAAGAGGGACTTTACGACGCTCTTAGGCTTAAGATGCTTTCGGGGAAGTGGGCTCTGGCATTCTCTGGGGGTATGCCAAGTTTCGTAGAATTTCATCCATGGGGGGGTCTAAAAAAATGTAGGTTATGTGTACATTTAGTGACTGTACACTTATTGGCCTGTAGATCGCGGTGCACACATATACACATGCACACACACACAGTTACGCACATACTATCGGTATTAGAACGGCCGATACATAATTACAAATTCAGTAGGATTAAAAGAAAGCCAAATATTCATCATCATCATGGCTGCATTTCCAGTAGATAAGTAGTTGTTTGTCCACTAGATCGCGCATCGTTGCAGTGAGACGTAATTTTGTTGGAAGTTAAAAGTGGGTTGGAAAAACAATGGACGCTTCCTACAAGGACTGTACTTTACCGCAGAGAACGTCTAATGAGGATAGGACGATGTTCACATGAAATGTAATTCCCATTTCTTCTTGAAGCCGAAATAAATCTGAGGATGTTTATCGGACATGCTTGGTTTTTACTGCAGGTACGTTAATCTTATAATATCAATAAGGACCTAGGTACAATCATGTTACCGTTTGCGTTGGTTGAGTGATGGAGGCCAATTTGATTGCATTTGTAGAAAACTATAAATGCGGTTATACCAAGCAAATTGATAGCAGCACTGTAATTGTATGTTTCGACTGTCATTTGTTGCACGTGCTACAAAAATCATTCTGTGCAATGGACGATTTACCAACGTTACACCGGTCTGATACAGTTTTGCCTATACATGCGTGAGACTGAGACGCCTGTTTATTTGTTTGAAGTGTGTGCAGGGTGTGAGAGGGGAATCGATGTGCTTTGATTCCAGCTTGTAGTTGTAGTCTGTGAGATTAAAAAGCACGTGTGTGTGAAGTATCCAAACAATGACACCTCCATTTCATTATGGCTGCTTTAGCAACACACCTTAAGCTACTGTGTAGTGGGTCCCATTTAGAAGTCGCTACTTCATTCGGGCTTTCCTTGACTCATGGAGCTGCGTGAATTTTATTACAACTTTTCGCACGATATGGCAGTTTAAGTCCGCTTGATACTGTAAGGCGTAAGCCATTGGTTTCCAAAGGAGATTTTATTTGTGTCGCCAGCATAGCCTATTGACAATTTATGTTGTAAATAGGCCTACCTTATAGGCCTACCTGTAGCTTAGGGAAGCTAACAGCTTTCTATTAGGATCGATCTAGTTTGTTAGTTACAGTTTTGTCATAACTCCCTGATGCATTTTTGCATTTAGAATAGGCAGAGCGTGGATATCTCAATCGGAAAATTAAACAATATCGGGCGCCTATGGACTAGGCTGGGTGAACCCAGCCTGATCTGCCGCTATTTATTTTTTGATTTCTTAAAAGATTGAGCTTGGTCTGGTGAAAGCCAGACAAGCCATGGACCTCAGTTACACAATGCAAGGGAACATGAATCAGCCTATATTTGCACGAACAACAACGGACAACAGCTCTTCAACTTTGGCCCGTTAAAATGTGTATGAGTCTAGCGACGCATTTCATTAAGGCCCATTTGGACATGTCAGTTATTTGCACCACTGGTTAGATGTAAAACAGCATTTCATTTCAGACTACTGTTACTTAATTTGTGCATTTACAATAAAGTATCACATGAACTAAAGATGACTAAAATCTTATGCAGAAGAAGAAACATTCACAAAAAATCCATCTATCCAAAAATGACCTTTGTTTTTGATAGCTGTTGAAAACGGCATGGAACTGACAGAGATGTTTTTGTTTATTAATAAATAAATAAATAAATAAATAAATAAATAAATAAATAAATAAATAAATAAATAAATAAATAAATATAACATTATGCTGATACCTTTTGCTTTTCCCAAATACAATGTAGCCTAGGTGTAAGTGACCTTTCATCAATCCAGTTGCAATGGATGAACTGTGATGAACTGCCCTACTTGTGATTGTTTAGAGATTTTAAAGGTTTTATAACAATGCTACAACTTCTTTGGCTATTCTACAATCTATTCACCTTTTCAGCACCAGTAGGCTACTTTCTGTGCAGCTGCACACACACACACACACACACAGGCATGCCAAACAAGCATACACAAAAGTTTCAAGAGTGGGGGATGGAGTAAAAGATGTAGACAAATTGATTAGTGTGATTTATTTTCCCGGAAAGGTTGTACAGGACTGAGCGGCGGTCATATTTTGTACTGCTATGCGGTACATCTAGTTTATTTATGTGCTCTGCCTGTTTCACATGTATGCCCATTTGTAGTGCAGACTCATCTAACAAAATAATCCTCTCTAAAGCCCTATCTTGTTGATGTGATTGAGATAGATACCCTACATGGGTGACTGTATAAAAGAGCTTTAATGGCTGTCTGATGTCTGTGTTGCTGTTGTTTTGCCAGGCTTAGATTGAAAGCAGCAGTAGCAGCAGCGTGCTCTGCCTTCCTGTTCAAATGGAGACCAGCAAATAGCAATTACCGCCCAATAAACCTTACAAACCTCTTAACTTAAAGCCAAACCAAACTCCCTAAAGCACGTTGTTATTCTGTAAATCTGTGTTTATTTACTGGGTTGGAGTTGTTAGATTAAAGGCTTTTCAATGGCACATATAGGCAAATTCTTTTTTAAGTGTGTAGATTGCATAGCGATGTTGATATTTATTCCTTATTTAATCATGTAAAATGTAAGTCCTTGTCACCAATCACAGTAGACAGTAAAAGGGTCAACCAGTGCATTTGCTGGCTAAACACTATTTGAGTGTACTTTTGCAGCTACTAACTGTGTGTGTGTGTGTGTGTGTGTGTGTGTGTGTGCGTGTGTGTGTGTGTGTGTGTGTGTGTGTGTGTGGCTGTGAAATAGAGATGCCTGATATGCGGCCCTCGAAAAAGGATAGAAATAGAACCGTATCCAGGAATGTGCTTATGTTCCCTAACAGAGAGCTTTCTATTCCAGCAGAGCTATCAAAGCGCGTCCCCGGTACCTACCCACAGTGAAGTGGTTTCCGTAGTGCCTGGAGGAGTGGGCTTGGTGCAGAGTAGACGCGAACGCATCCTGCATTCTCACACGTGGCAGAAAAAAACAGCTGTAAACAGCATCATTGAATTTACTGCGGCGAAAGCAAAGCTGAGAGAATCCTGCCATGCCACAGTAGGTGGGTTTACAGTACATGGACAGTTTTTTTTTTTTGTCATTCCGATTAAACTATTCCGAAGTTCTATTCCAATGAGGTGCTCTCAAGCGCTTTAGACTCTTTGATTGGAATCAGGGGCTTAGCACCAGATCCTGGGCCCCTGCATGGGCAGTCCTGATGGGCCCCCGTATTCCTCAACCCAGGTAAAATAAAATATATTCCAGACTTTTCTAGGGCCCCTATAATCAGTAGTGGTTTTACCCCCAGTCTGACGCCCCTGATTGGAATAGCCGTTGCTCCTTTACTTCTGCTTGAGAAGCTACAGCGGGTAATCCGACTGACCGTATGCATGGCTGTTCAAACCGACTGACCGTATGCATGGCTGTTCAAACCGACTGACCGTATACATGGCTGTTCAAACCGACTGACCGTATGCATGGCTGTTCAAACCGACTGACCGTATGCATGGCTGTTCAAACCGACTGACCGTATGCATGGCTGTTCAAACCGACTGACCGTATACATGGCTGTTCAAACCGACTGACCGTATGCATGGCTGTTCAAACCGACTGACCGTATGCATGGCTGTTCAAACCGACTGACCGTATACATGGCTGTTCAAACCGACTGACCGTATACATGGCTGTTCAAACCGACTGACCGTATACATGGCTGTTCAATCGGAATAAGAACGGAATAGACCACCTCTTTCATTCCGATTAAAATCTAATCGGATCGGCAATTTTATTCCGATCATGGTGTTTATATGTGTAATTTATATTCCGATTGAGCCGTTATTCCGATTCTAATCAGAATTATGAGTGTCTATGTACACACACCTATTGACTGGGTTCATCTGGGTTGGGCTGGGCTGGGCTGGACTGATCCAAGCTGGGCCACGGGGGTTCATCTGGGCTGGACCGATCCAAGCAGGCCCACGGGGGTTCATCTGGGTTGGGCTGGGCTGGGCTGGACTGATCCAAGCTGTGCCACGGGGGTTCATCTGGGCTGGGCTGGACTGATCCAAGCTGTGCCACGGGGGTTCATCTGGGCTGGGCTGGACCGATCCAAGCTGGGCCACGGGGGTTCATCTGGGCTGGGCTGGACCGATCCAAGCTGGGCCACGGGGGTTCATCTGGGCTGGGCTGGACCGATCCAAGCTGGGCCATGGGGGGAGAACCGGCACATGGGGCCTGCAGAGCTGAACATAGCAGAGGAATTCCTCCCTGTCGCGGGAACGGTGCCAGACGCTCCCTAATCAGCCCCTCCTAGTGAATAGAGGCCCTATCCTCCCCGGGCCCACTCAGCGAGCGCTCCTCTCACTGTAAGAGCGGGGAGGGGACATGGCCAGTGACAACTGGTTTGGATTTTCAGCTCCCACACTTGCAGCAGGGGTGAGCCAGGGATGTTGGGGGGGGGGGGGGGGGGGGGGGGCTGATGGAGGATGCCTTTTTTTAACTCAAATAAGTCAATTCATTCTAAAATAACAGGAACATGCTTTACTGAAAAAAGACACTTGGTCAAATTATCATTTATATCTAGCAACTTCTGCAAGTTCACTGACTTCTTAAAACCATCAAAATTAACAAAGAACAAGATACCCTTCTCAATATCTAAAATATATGATGGTAACCGATAAAGTTCTACAGACCTAAAAGAGGAAATAATTACCATGTTGAATATTCGATTATCTAGCTTGTCAAATTTTTGCCTGACAGAACATTTTCAGAGGCACACATGTCACTATGACAGGAGTGTGAGTGTTGGGATGTGTGTGTGTGATTTCACAGATCTTCTCATCCCTGTAGTGTGTGTAGGCATTAGAGCTGGTTAGAACTGACAGGTCATAAAAGAAGACAAAACTAAATGCTTAAGATGATTCAGTTTTATATTTTTTTACACAACTGAAGAGGAACATCAAAGGGACTGAGCGTGAATTGTGTGTGTGTGTGTGTGTGTGTGTGTGTGTGTGTGTGTGTGTATGTGTGTGTGTGTGAGCGACAGAGAGAGACAGAGAAAGAGAGAGAAAGAGAAAGTGTGTGTGCCTGCATGTGTGTGTGTGCGTGTACACGTGTGTGTGTAAGAGAGAGTGTGTAGTGTGTGTGTCTGTGTTAGTCTTCACAATATCAGTCAAAACTATACAACATTTTCAGCCAGCAGCCATTGATAACCTTGGTAATTTTTTCCCCATTTTTCCCAACACTGTCACGTCTCACAGTTAATATAAAAAAAAAACAGAAGCGCTTTACACACCATAGAAAATGACATGTTTAAAAACAATACATCAGTGTTCCATATGATAGAAACCAAACTCTGCCCACGTCTACATATTTTCCATAGATTCATACTGATGTCAAACACAAGTAAAAATATGACATGGACCATCTTTCATATACATCATTATAATCATGCTACAAAGCCTTCCAAAATATTATTATCATATTCAATTTTAGTGCATTTATAATCAGTTTTCAGAGTCAAAGTGAATCTGCCCCGAGCTGACTGGCTCCAGGAGATAACAGCGAAACTAGTCCAGTGAATTGGAGTGAGGTAAGATGTTGACAGTTGACAGAGTAAATGTGTTGCATCGGTGTGTATACCGCGTGTGTGTGTGTGTGTGTGTCGTGTGCCGTGTGTGTGGTGTGTGTGTGTATATCGAGTGTGTGTGCGTGTGTGTGCCGTGTGTGTGTGCGTGTGTGTGCCATGTGTGTGTGTGTGTGTGTGTGTGTGTGTGTGTGTGTGTGTGTGTGTGTGTACGTACTTGTGCCTATACATGTATTCAACCTAATATTCTTGACTGCTTGGTGTTACCCTTATTTCTAAATGATTGAGATAGTTAAAAAAGGACAAGGTCTGTGTGCTTGTTACCATTTCGCTACTGATTATTGTATGACAGCTGTTAAATTGTAAATATCACTGCCATAATTATTTACAACTGAGTGTGTGTATGTGTGTTTAAATGTGAGTGTGTTTATGTGTGTTTAAATGTGTGTTTGTGTGTGTGTGTGTATGTGTGTTCTACAGAGGGAGAGATGGTAATTGAGTGAGTATGTGGGTGACTGTTTTTGAGTGTGTACACAGAATGCAGAGTTCAAAATTCATGAAGTAAGTAAAGGGGTTTTGCAGAGCATAGGCAAACACACACACACACACACACACACACACACACACACACACACACACACACACACACACACATACACATACACACACAAACACACACACACAGACACACATTCAAAGATGCATACACACACACACACACACACACACACACACACAGAGAGAGAGAGAGCGAGCCCGTAGCTTGTCTAACCCTTTTCTGTCCTATGCCCTGCTGAGTACCACCATCCATATTCAAACAGCAACAGTGATGAGGAGCGCGATGCTCATGAATACTGAGCTCTCCTCCTCCTCCTCCTCCTCCTCTTCCTCAACTTCCTGCTCATCATGCTGGGCAGCAGAGTGAGGCGTGAAACTGGAGTGCGGTTCCGGCGCTTGCTCCGCTGCATAATTATTCACATTAGAATAGAATTAGCTGCCGACTCAGCGACCGAGTCATCAAGACCCAGAACTGGACCGGTACTGGCCCGGAGTCTCTCTCGCTCTCCTTCTCTCTCTCTCTCTCTCTCTCTCTCTCTCTCTCTCTCTCTCTCTCTCTCTCTCTCTCTCTCTCTCTCTCTCTCTCTCTCTCTCTCTCTCTCTCTCTCTCTGACTCCACAGTTAATACATAAATAACGGGCCGAGGCTCAGAAATGAAGCTCTGTTTGTTTGCTCTGCAAAATCTCTTTCTGTAAACATGGCGTGAGGAAAATGCTAATCTTCAAATCTTCAGGAAAAAAAAAGAAGAAAAGAAAACAGAAACAACAACATCAACAGAAAAGATCAAAAGAAATAAAAAGAGTAACACATGGACATTTGTTCTGCATTATTCTAAAATAGACTCAAGAGTGAAACTAGCCAGAGTTCCTTTCTCTTAGTTTGTCAGTTTACAACAGTTCACAACGGTTTACGTCGGTTTTACCGTTAGTGGTATTCTGGCATCTGGAGCCAGTCGTTATAGCGACAGCCACCCCAGAGGGGTGGACGAGGGGAGAGGAGAGTGACGTCAAGAGAGGCCGCGGGTGCTGGTGTGGACACTAGCCTGTGGTGCTCTCTGGAGCCATCTTGCTGCATTGCCAAACTTCGCCCGGCTGTTGTGACGACGGCCTTACGCATCTCCAAACAAGCCCAGCGAAGGCGAGGAGTGTATGTGGTCTGTGGTCAGTTGGACGTGGTAACGATCGGGTTTGGTCAGAACCTTCTCCCGACTGCCAGTTTGTGAGGGCACCTGTGCCCGTCTGTGGTCTACACAGTGGACGTACGGGCAGGCGGGCATGCCAGTGTGCCAGGGCATCGTGGGCGGCGAGCATCAGAAGAGGCTGGTAAGGGTGGTCTGGGAGGGGCTGCGGCACTCGAGCACGTCCATGCCCCCGGGCACTGCGCTCAGCACCGACGTCACGGTGGGCATGGTAGGGTTGGTGAGGTCAGTCAGGGTGGTGGGCGTACCGGACGGACTCATCGACGCGTTGGAGATCTCTGAGGCGGGTCCTGAGGGTGTGCCACCCTGCAGCGCTGAGCCGTCCGAACCTTTGTCCACGCCCGTGTTCTCCTGCCGCAAGAGGTTCCGTCGGAATTTGGCCCGTGCGTTCTGGAACCAAACCTGAGGAGAGGAGTGGGGTGGGGGGAGAGGTGGGGGGTGGACAGACATGATTTAGCGTAACTGTGGAGGGGAATAGTCAATAGTTTTCTGTTTCAGTTAAAGAGATGGGAAGGATGGATAGAGAAAGAAAGAGATGAAGAGAAGAATTGGGAGAGAGAGAGAGACACACGCAGAGGAGGAGAGAAGTGGAAACAGGGAGGGGGGTGTTAGTAAAAGAGATGGATAGAAAGGAAAAAAGAGAGAGAGGAAAGAAGGGGAGAGAAGAAAGAGAGAGAAAGGGAGAGGACAGATAGAGGAAAGAAAGGGAGAAAAGAGAGAGAGAAAGAGAGAGAGAGAGTGAGGAAAGAAGGGGAGAGAAGAGAGAAGGGGGGAAGGGGAGAGAAGAGAGAGTGCAGTGGGAATTTTTGATATTGAATGACAAACAAGGCAAAAGAAAAGGCTTCATCAAAGCAAAATGACTGCTTTGTTTAGTGCAAGAAGTAATTAGAGCCATGAGATTTTCAGCACATTTGGTGTTCGCAAACCTTTTTAGCGTTGCTTTTTGTTCTCGGCTTTCCCCAAGATAATTTGCTGTCGTGTTTGCAAGAATCAAGAATGAGTCTCAAATTGTCCTCCTTCTGAATCTATTTGATGTGACATATTAACCCTTTTATCACTCAGCTTGGCACAAAAACAGCTGCTACCGAATGTTGTTTTCAATAGGAACATTCTCACTATTTGAGACCTTCATACTTGCAATTATTTTAATGGTGTTCTGCAAACAGAATAATATTTATCGAATTAACGATGTCTGTCATGCTGTTATTCAGCCATTTGTGCAAGTGAAAAAGAATTCACTGGTAAGAAGATATTCAGGAAAAAAAAACATTCAGTAGCATTCAGCAAAGACAATCCTCAGTAAATACTTTATATTATGTGTAATTATTCTCAGATATTGAGTGTTGCTGAAATGTCAGTGAGAGAGAAATATCTCTTTCTTGTCAGTGAGAAGAATAAGGTTTATTTGAGTTGTACTCCATCTCATAAATAAGTATAAGTATATAAGTATATACTCTTTTGATCCTGTGAGGGAAATTTGGTCTCTGCATTTATCCCAATCTGTGAATTGAAACACACTCAGCACACAGTGAACACACAGTGAGGTGAAGCAACATAAAATGAAATCCCATCAGAAAGCAGGATTAAAATTTGCATTAAAATGACAAACACTAGACTTAGCCAGGCTCTCTGTCTTTTGAATCTGACAACTCCCTTTGGCCTCTGACAATAAGAGTCAAATTAGGAAGGTTTGCTTTGAATACATTGGGAAACAATTTAAAAGTTTAGTACAGTTAAAACATCCTGAGTCACAAAAGTAGTACAGATTCCAACAGAAAACAACATAAGTAATGTTGTAGTGTCCCAGAACCCAAATGTACACAAGTCGTGGGTGGAGGTAGCGTGGTGGTTCAGGAGCTGGGCTAGCATACAGTAACCAGAATAGATGTGGGTTCAATTCCCGGCTTCCACCATAGTGCCACTTAACGTAAAGTCGTCTCCTGACTCTTACGCTCATTGTGAACTGCCCAGGTCTGGTCACTCTGACTGGACCCCGGCAGCAGGAACTGAGTATAACTGAGTTTAAAGGCACCTATTTGGACCCAGCCGGTAGGAGCTAAATCCTGATTTTCCCCGATAAGATGGCCAAAATGAACATAGAACCTGAAGGCTCTGTATATACATGTATTTAAACTTGAGCATAAATGACCCCTCAGTCAAACTGGGCTCAGAGCCATCTAACAGAACTGAAACAGGGCATCTACTGTGACTGGATCTGAACTAAAGGGAAATAAAGGCATTTAACTGGAACCGACCAGTAGCAATTTACGTCCAAACGGAGCTGGGTCAAACTGGACCCGACTGGTAGGACCTTATTAACTTGACCCGACCAGCTGGAGCTGAGGGCACTGAGGCAACTTCTCAAATCAAAAATCAAATCAAATTTTATTTGTCACACACACACAAGACACAATGTGTACCCGTAACATGTGTAAGAGATGCCAGAATATAGACGTGTGTACGTGTATGTGTGTATTTAAACAATGTCTGTGTGAACTCTTACCTGCAGGACGCGTTTGGTGAGGCCAGTCTTCTGGGCCAGCTGTTTGAGGTCCTTGGCGTCGGGGTTGTGGTTGATGGCGAAGTACGATTTCATGGTACGGAGTTGGTGGTGCTTGAAGGACGTCCGCATGCGCTTGGTCTTCTGACCCGTGCTGTACTGGGAGTCGCGATCCATGGGATCCCCATCGTTCTCGTTACAGCTCAGAGCTGTGACACACACACACACACACACACACACACACACACACACACACACACACACACACACACATGCACATTACATTAGTTTTCAGTTAGACGTCTGAAATTGACACAGCTCAAAGGGAAGAAATATATCTAATCACACAGACTGTGTTATTTTTTGAGGCTTTGTTCTTCTTTTTACTGTCAAATACAGTACACAGTACAGACAGTAAGATCAGTTCTGAAAAGTTCAGAGCCAGTCAAAGTCATAGAACAATACAACAAAATTAGCAGTGCATTACCTTCATGTGCATAGTGTGTGCAAAGTATGTTGTTCTAAGTAAGTATATATAGTATAATAAGTATATATATTTGAATCCCTCTGCATTTATCCCAATCTGTGAATTAGTGAAACACACTCAGCACACAGTGAACACACAGTGAGGTGAAGCACGCACTAATCCCGACGCAGTGAGCTGCCTGCTACAGTGGCGCTCGGGGAGCAGTGAGGGGTTAGGTGCCTTCCTCAAGGGCACTTCAGCCGTTCCTACTGGTCGGGGTTCGAACCAGCAACCCTCCAGTCACAAGTCGAAAGGCTAACCAGTAGGCCACGGCTGCCCACAATCACACACACAATCCCACAATCTACACTATCATCAGGTACACGTAGGATACACCTATCAACAAAACCTCCTGTCTGCATAGAAACTTCCAGAGAATTGCAGTAAATGATTGGCGTAAACTACTGGACAGTGGTTCCTGGTCATGACTGACCGCTGAACGTCACTCTGTGGTCATTACTACTCTCAGTGTTCCTGTGGCTTCCGCACTCTCTCTCTCTCTCTCACAATGAAATTTCAGACAGACAGACAGACAGACATCACAGCCACACACTCTCTTACAACAAGATAACACACACACATACACACACACACACACACACACACACACACACACACACACACACACACACACACACACACACACACACACACACATCATACCACAGCTCCACTGCTGCCAGATCAATTCCAGTGACAGTTGGCTAGTGCAGAGTGTTGAAGAGTAACATGAGTAAAGAAATATGGACATGGCTCTCAGAACGCCTTTTCATCTGTTTACACAAACACACACAAACACACACCAGCATTGGAGTTATGCTGTAATGGATTTTGAAGAATGAAACACCTTGTTGTTCATGACAGGATGCTAAAATCAAAATCAGCATTTATCATCACACCTTTCCTTCTTTTAAAAAAAAAAAAAAACTATGTGCAGATTCCGCAAGTATGATGAGCTGTTCTCCAGGTATGACTTGCTATGGCCGTTCTCTTGTGCATCTAAACTGCTTTTAAAATATTGGAGCAAAAATATTTAAGTTTTCCCCAAGTTTTACAAAACTGATTTGAATTATTGGGGGCCCTAATTTAAGTGCAAAACTAAAAATGAAAGCTATTGTGTGTGTGTGTGCAAACAGTGCACATGGTAGCCTATCATCGAAACAAATACATTGATTATCATCAATACATTTATTATAAAATGGATTTAGCAAAGTTAACTTTAGCTAGCCTTACATGGTATTAGATTGACTGAGGCCCTGGACTATCCGGTACTGAATTGGAGGTGGTACACTACCATCACACCAGGGTCCGATCCATTTCAGAGTCTGACGTTACCTCAGAAGCTCTGGGTCTATCAAAACATGAACTAAGAATTGAATCATATGTGCATAACCAATAATTAAAAACAAATATGTCTAAATAAATCAATAAACCATATATGGATATTTTTATTAATTGAAGCATACTATTTTACCTTCTGTGTTACATAGTCTTTTAGCTGAATTAAAATGACAGGCGGAAATGTGCTCTAGTGCTCCAATAAACTGGAGACTAATATGCACTCTCAACAGATCTTGGCAGGCGATTAAGTGTGGCTAGACACATAGCAGTTCTGATATGATGTTTTATGTCACAATAGCAAATATTAGTCATTGAAATATTGTCAGCGCAACACTTAACATAATTAACCTTTGAAGCTTACAGAGAGGCATGTGGAATATTTTCTCAAACAGAGAGCTCAGCTGCTTGGACCATACACATCACACAGGGGGGGGGGGGGGAAATCAGGTAAATCTACTGCTCGCTTATTTGACTCAACAATAAACATACAAGGGCTGTGATTGCGCACAGGACTGTATAGTCCACTTTTGACGGCAAGGGTTTTACAAATCTTTACAAAACACCTACAAACACAATGAATTATTTAACTACGCCAACTTGTGCTATTGCAAAGATATATTCGTTGACATCAATCAATATTAGCCAACGAGTAGCTTAATAATGGGACACTGCTCGCGTTTTCCCAAGTTCATATCTGTTTCAATATAAACTGCGCTTTGGTGTCCGGTCTCTAACCTGAGGGGGGCGCCAGTGATCCTAACAGAGACTATTTTTGAATACTGACTAACCAAAATTGTATCAACTGTTTACTGAGCTAACCCGCTGTCGGTGGCGAACCCCCTTGATTCAGTCTTCAGTCTTTCCGCACGTTAAAGCACTTTGTGTTTTAGGCATGAGAGATGTATCACAAGCAAGATATATTAGAAATTATAGCAGAATTGTTTGATATGAATTGCAAGATTAAACAAATTGGATAAAACGCAAAATTTGTTGTTTTTTTCTAATCGGGTTATTTTATATGTAAAGCATATTCTGGTCTCTCTCAATGCCTTGTGTGTGTTGCTGGTGGTATTGCTTTCATTTGAGAATGCATATTCAAAGACAATCTGAAAATAGCCTCAGATGTGTGTCTTGTGAGTCTGTGTGGATGATAGAAAGCATCTGTCAAGCAGGGCTCTCTGTCCAAAAGCAAAAGCCGTACAGAAAGGATGGTTTAGTTATTTACAGTTATAATTAACACTGCCATCTCCGTGGACCACTTAACACTTTATTTTTATAAAAAAAAGTAAGAGAAAAAAATAGAAACATACTTCACAATTTGGTGCACATTAAAAAGTTCAAATTGTGATTGTGTTGTACTCGGAAATGAGCGATTCTGATGCTCTGTGGAGTTCTTGGCAAACGTGGAAAAGGATTGTTTAACTACGCAAGAGCCACCCCCACCCCCCTCCTCTCTCTCTCTCTCTCTCTCTATCTCTTTTTCACTTTCAATCTCTCACTCGTTCAGCTCTGTCCCTCTTTCTGTCTCCCTCTCTCTCGTCTCTCTAATCTTTTGGAGGTCCTGGCTTGCATCTAAGCCATTTTCCACTTGTCCGGCTCTATAAGCGTCCAGCATTCTCCTGCTTGACCCTCCGTGATCACTGGTGCCTAATGGCCAAGTCGAGGCGGCCCTTTCCGCTGCGGGACAACTCCTCACGTCCTTCCTGCTCAAGTGTACAGCAGCTCTTTCAACCCAACCAGCACTTGGGCACTTTTCAGTTTCAGACCTCTTCCAAAAAAAAAAGAGAAAAACCCCAAACTATTACTTTGTCGGAACAGTACTTAATAATGTCTATAGACAAGCCAAGGCTAAATCCTTCACAGGTCAGTCAGATTTGTCTGAACTGATGTGAGGGGAAAATATTTTTACATTTCTGTTGTTTGAGAAATGCTAAACAACACGTTAGGTAGGGCTGTCAACTGAACAGTGCGTTTAAAAAGGATGACCAATTGTAAACTGCTCAATTGCAACATAGCCTAGGTCTGCATGATCACCTTCAACATAAAACATCGCTTTTCTATGCCATGTATCGAATAATTGAAAGCGCAATCTTATGATAAATGCTAAATCACATGGATGTTTTTTTTAGCAAAGCCAAAGATGAACATTATGCTGTAACTATTAAACATGCGTTTGATCTGTAGCCTACTGATTATATTAGGCCTGTAACGTCGCTGCCATTTCATAACATGCTATTTCAACAGGGATGTAAAATAACACTGTCTACATTTGTACACCTACGCAGATACATTTTGTGATATTGTATTGCTCACAAAAGGTTGATCATAAAAGAGGAATAATGATATATGAATATAATTTTAACAACTCGGTTACAAACGTCAAAACACATCCACCCCTCCGTATAGGCTATGCACATAATTATTTGAACTTGATAAGTGCATCCCCATTTTGGCATTACCTGCTATGGTTTCCCGACAATGAACTTTCGACATAATAATCACAAAGTTCTAATGTCATATCCATTGCACGAGTCAACATCTACTGGCGTCACACACGTCTTCGGTCTTCGTGAAAACGCATGCACGTGCATCCAAAAGTGCGCATAAATCATAACCTACTTTACGGAATTTGCACTGGGAAGACAGGGTGGCCACTCCAGAGTCTATAGCGGCCAGACAATCTCATGAACTCAAATGTGTGTGTGTGTGTGTGTGTGTGTGTGTGTGTGTGTGTGTGTGTGTGTGTGTCCGACAAATCATAAGCACCTTGATACAACAAGAAAGGACTTGAGCATTAGCTGCGATTGAGGACTCTTTACAATCATCTCTTTTACATCTACCACTAGCCCACTATAGACATTCCCTGCACCCCTAATCTGTCAGAGGACGAGTGCCTGAGTAAAAGGCCCTACCTGCATTGTAGGCGGCTAGATCAGCTCCCGGCCCAGGACTCTTTCGCTTCCTGGGTCGGCCTTTCTGCACCGTGCTGACGCCGTTATAATATGAGAGTCCCAACGGTCCAGCCGTGCCCAGTCCTTTAGCAGACACTACATCCGAGTGATTGAAATGTGCCGGATAGTCCCCCTGGATGAGGCTTTCAAAATGGAGCCGACAGTACACCAAGCTGTCCTTCATTCCGAAATGGTCCCCCGTCGTAAGCATTTTGTTGCAGGTCGTGCAGGTGAAACAGTTCAGGTGGTAGACCAGGTCTCGCGCCCTCATCACCATCTCCGACGCCGAAATGCCCAGGTGACATCGCGCGCACCTCTGCACTGAAAACCTCCTGCAGAAAAATATATATGTTATGTTCGTTTTGTTCGTGTTAATCCCATGAAACAATAACAATTTCAAACAAAAAAGTTGAACACATTTACCCAAAATATTTAACACTCTGAAATCTAACAAATATAATTTCCTCTTAAGATGAGTTTCTTTACTAACCAAGTAACCACATAGGCAATACTACAGCTGGGCACATAGTGCATACAGAGGCATTGAGATAATCATAACATTAATGACATTTAGATAGATAGATAGATAGATAGATAGATACTTTATTGATCCCCAGGGGAAATTCAAGGAATTTAACATTTAACGCGTTGCATTGGGAATGTATCTGCATAAAGTGTATAAACAGAACTTTCAAGAGACGCGGAACTGTTTTGGTTTAATTAAAGCAATTAAGCTTAAAACGAGCTGTCTAATTCATAATGGGCGCTCTTATCCATTAATTACACCATACTCACAATTGCTCGTATAATTTGACAGAGTGGCTTTAGAAAAGACTCTCAAAGCCCATCATTATTTAATTACCTTATTATGGACCCAAACCCACTTTACAATGCTGAACTGGAAGGCTATCACAAATAAACGCCTTAATTTACATCCAAACCCATATAGCTCGAGTTTAGGCCTCGTTATACACCAAACGAGTGACATTGAGCAGCTAAAGCGATGAAAAGTTTGGAGCCTCCACACACAAACACTTTTCTTGTGCAACTACTATGGCATTGACATTTTGTCGTACTAAAACATAATTAATATTCATGACCCCCCCCCCCCCCACACACACACACACACCGGTCTGATAAAGGGACGCATGGCCCAGTAGCCTACTTCTACGTGGACTGTGA
This sequence comes from Alosa pseudoharengus, assembly GCF_046254945.1. Taxonomy (NCBI): domain Eukaryota; kingdom Metazoa; phylum Chordata; class Actinopteri; order Clupeiformes; family Clupeidae; genus Alosa; species Alosa pseudoharengus. The sequence continues at coordinate 10,426,026 of NW_027468848.1, forward strand.
ATCAGAAGTTTTATGAAATAGCAGATGTATACAAAACACATATTTCTTTGTTGTTGTTGTTTTAGATTAGGTTAGATTAGATTAGATTAGATTCAATTGTATTGTCATTGTGCAGAGTACAAGTACAAAGACAACGAAATGCAGTTTGCAATCTAACCAGAAGTGCAAAAAAACAGAAAAGTACAATGTGATACAAAGTATAGACAGGTGGTGTATAGACAGGACAATATTTTAGCATTCGCGTCTGGTACAAAGACTTTGTTTTGTTTGTTACCTGTAATAATCCTCCTTGCAGTAGATGCTGCCGTCTTTACTGAAGCAGGTTAGCTCGGACTCCAGGTTGAGTTTGCATTCACAGCACTTGAGACAGCGCATATGCCACTGCTTGTCCACGGCCAGTAGATAGTAGCGGTCCGAAATCCTCCCACCGCAGCCGGCGCACAGGGCCACCCTGTCCCCGCTGATAGACGGCATGCTCTGGAGAGACGCATACACAACACAAGGGCTTACCACCACCGAGCAGTCGGATAGAGCAGGGGACGGGGCAAGAACAGCGGCATGTTTCATCACCATTCCCGCTTTCCTGACAGAATTATGCAACTAGACAACAACCCTGATAAGACCAGAATAGACAAGCTGCTGGTATGGTCTAGGCTCTCCTTAGCAGCGTCTCTCTCTGTATGTGTGTGTGTTTACTGGAGTGAGTAAAACCTAGTCAGCCTACAACCAGATGGGAGGGGCATCATTTCAAAACAAAATCTTATGTCCCACAAAGTAAATTCAATTCATTTGACATTACACACTTTGCGATCTACGACATCCCACACTACACAAACACACCGTTAGGCTATAACATGATTTGTGATTACAGTTACTTTACTCGTCATTATACAGATATCTTACCTCTACAATTTCTAATAAGTTCAGTACAAATAGGCAAGACGCTCACATTGCAGAGGTAGCTACAACTGCATAAGTTATATAAAAGGTTAGTATTCCCCATATAATTGTTGGGCATGTGAAATGTCAGTAAACAATTATTATTAAATAGCACTATAATCAATAAAAACATATTTTTTGAAAATTTGATTAGAAAAAATGTCATGGAAAAAATTAGACATATGGAAATATTTATGGAAAACGTTGGTATGCGTGCGGGACACAGACACACAACAAGCCATATACACAGCACACAGACAAACACAGGCGGGCACACAGAAGAAATATAAAAAAAACCCTGAAAACTACCATAGTTATTTCGATCCACTCTCTTTCCTAACGAATTTATACCAGATAACAGCAGACTGTCCAAAAGGTAATACAAAAATTAAATAATCTTAGGACATTTATATTAAGCCAGATGAACTTCAACAAGGCCTTAAAGCGTTGTCTATGTTTACAAGGCTCACAAATAAATATATTTTTTAAACAATATAGAATGAATAATTAACTGAAAACTGTTAACTGTAACTACCAGAATCCCATATTAATAATTAATAATACCTAAATCTCTACGGTAAACACCTTGCAGTTTTGTTCATATGAAAACTATAACTTATCTCTTATCATTTAAAGCATGGTGCTTTGACTAAAAGTTAAATACATCAGTAACTTTGTAATAAAATGTAATAGCTTAAATAATTTCAAGTACGTTTTAACAATGCATTACTCAATGACACAATGCCACTAAATACAATTTGTTCTTCAGAGTGATTTCTAATGTAAGTAGTAGGCTACCATTTGTGTTTGTAGCATACAATTGTAGGCTATGTTTGTTTGTTGTTCTTTTTAATTCAGTTTACAGATCAGTCATCTCATCCACTACGGCGAGAGCCTGAGGGAGGTTAGGAGGTTTCTCTTACCGTTCCTGTCTCCCCCATGTCTATTGCCGAGCTGATCGCCGACGAGTCGCCTTTGCCTCTGCGCTCCATCTCCTCCATAACGCCCTGCATCTCTCCTCCAGGGAGACCGTGGAAAAGCATCGTTGCAGCCGACGAGAGCAAATTACACGTGCTTCCCTCTGATCTGCAAGCCAAGATTTCCGTAAGACGCAAACCCAGCCCCATGAATCGGAAGTTCAAATGACCTTTTTTAAAAGGAAAAAAATGGGGCAAGTTAAGATTTGTAATGCAGCGGCGTAGTAGGCTACTACCAGCCAAGTCTTGAGTCCAATTCTTTATTTTTTGGGGGGGAAAACGACGAATCCCTTGAAAGAATCAATCCTTGCACCCAGCAAATCTTAACAGCTACCAAAAAAAGCCTACACGAGGATTGTGAGATTCCAGTATTGGCTTAAAACGTACCAGCAAAGCACGCATTTGCTACTGTGCCTTACACTCTGTCCCTGTGTATTTTCGGATTGGGCGTGTTGGGGATTCATTTGTCAGTCAATAAATATACTGAAGTTCACTCAAATGCCTTCCCCCTGAAAGTTATAAATCGGACAAGTGGCTCATCGACTGTATTTAAACAGAAGGTGGAATCAGTTCCAAATACATTACATTACAACATAATCCAGCATATGTGCCTGAGAGCGAGATGAAGATAAAAGCACATCTCAGTTGAAGAAAATACACGTGTCTTCATGTTTCTGCCATATCCTCTGCATTTTGGTGCCACCGGAAGAGAATAAAAATCAGAAGCTGTTACACTATTACACGTTGCTCTGGATGCAAAGGCGTATCAACTGATGGAATTTCATCAAACATAACAATGGCTTGTGCCACCTGCTAAAACCGATGTCCTTTCTCTTTTCAAGTAATTATTCACAAAAGAAGTGCTGTCGCCGTTCAAAGTAGATTTGTTCCTCTGTGGTTGACTTGGATGCATGAGTGGCTGAGAAAATTACTTGGTTGTGCACTGAGTTTGTGTAATTCCAATCTGGAGTGTGTGGTTGCCTGCGCGTGGCATCCCTGTTCTGTACTAGCGTCTCCAAACCTACTCGCACACCCTGCTACGTACAGTCCGCGCCTTTTCTACCGGGGACCTATACGTCACGTCCCAGAGCTGATGTTCATTGGTTGTGTGAAGTCGTCAAACTCTTGATATCCTTCTACTCATGGTTGTCGTGAAGATTTCGAGCTTGTTCAGCCAACAGCAGCCAGGCCGACCGGCTCCACACAGGGCTGCCAAGGCTTTGCTTCAGTGCAGTATCCCCGGACCCATGTGAAGAAAACGCGTATTTGGCGTTTGAGCGAGAACTGCGAACAGTTTCCTAACGGTGATTCTTGTAGTCTTCCAATGGCAGATAAATGGGAATGTGTGTTTGTGCGTATCAGAAAATGTGTGTGTGACAGACATTTTTTTTAAATGTGTCAGTGGCTGATTTCTTCAGCGCTCCATCGTCTTGGGAAATCAATACAAATGTAATTAATATCGCGAATCAGTCAAGGCTTTATTTCCCCCAAAGCGCAATGAAAGTGACATTTTATGATATTACCTGATTTGCCAACTTCTTTGAAAACATCTGCTACATCTCGGTCAGTTGCTTCAGAATACACACACACACACACACACACATACACACACACACACACACACACACACACGCGCACACACACACTCAAAGGCACAAGGGACTAAGCGCCAACAATAGACTCCAAATGTGCTCTCAATGTCAGGGAATCACCAGTGTGTCATGCATCAGCTAGAATATGTCATTAATTGAATAAGATAATAAACATTCCTGTTACGGTGTGATTCTTCAACATCACAGATCCATAACATTTGTTTAAATGGCAGAATACTGGATGATTGTTTGTTCAATTTCCCCATTATTATAAACATGTATTTCCTTTGAAATTATATCGGGTTAATTGCAGGTGTGAATGTTGTGATGTTCTAAGACAGTAAGTAAACTAAATAATGCATTGGCGAACAACTCATCATGAATGATATAGGGAAATATAAAATGTGCAGGCCTTTATTTCCGTTTTGACACATTTCTGTTGCAGTAGTAGGCTAGAAAAGCTTCCTTTTCAACGTGTAGCCATAGTGTACACCCAGGCCTATTACAGTTGTATTTCATGTAGGCTAAATAGCAAAACAATAAAAAAAAAATGCAGAAATTAAACAGTAACGCAACAGCGTTTCCATCAAATGGTGACGTTTCTGCTGTGCTTTTGTTTTTATTATTATTGGTCAAATAACAAACATGCACTCCTTAAAACACCAGGTAACACGTGCGTAATAGTCGCACTATGATAAACAATTCTCATTTTGGCTCAGGTCGCATGCAATGTTTTAGATCAATCTTCGTATGGCCAGATAAGGCCCATGGCTTATTTGTCAGTGTCAACGATTTCATTGCAATTATTGCCTTTATGCAAATCTTCCCGTCAGCTTGCACTCCGTCGCCGGATCGTGGGTGGGTGTTTTGGTCGCATGTGTGTAGGTTACGCCGACCAAGTTCACAGGGGACGAGAGGAGGGCGAGACAACCCTCATGCTTTTGCGCATGACGTGTTCATCAAGTCACTGCCAAATCAGATCGCAGTCTATAAAATGCCACGCAGCGCGGCATCAGTGCTCTGCCTAATTACGTCCCCATAGCACACACACACACACACACACACACACACACACACACACACACACAAGCACACACACGCACACGCTCACTTCACCCGTATACTTGATTCTCCAAGTGTTCTTACTCTTTCGCAAAATGTTTTCTGTTTCTGACGTTCCGGTTCCCCTTGAACCAACCCCTAATTAGAACTCTGATCGATCCTAATTGGTCGAGGGTATTAATTAGGTGAGCAGAAGGGGTATAGTCTTCTCCGTTCCGCCAGCAGTGGTAGTATGTAGGCTAGGCACAGATAATTAGGCTGGCCGAATTAAGATAATTCTCGCTGCCGCTCAGTTGGCCATTATTATGTTATATACCAGTTTTGCCTGAGGAAGGGGAAACAAAAAGTAGTGACCTATGATAACGTAATAAACCACCCTGTTATTATGAAACTGTTACACAGTAACAATTGAATAGTTATTGACACTCTCCCCCTATCCTTAAGACACATATATGTGTTAATAGGGCGGCCTAAACCTATTGCAAACGTTTAGGGCAGATAATCCATTTCACGAGTGTCTCACCCTTGATAAATAAATGATGTGGTGAGCAGAGTGTTGTTTGGATTGTGTTATTGTACAAGTCAAGGCAGAAGACCTACTTCGCTAATGTCATTTGAAATTTGAAAAGCTTGACAGTAGCCTATGCAGTGGAATCATGCAAAATGTGAAAAATAAATAAATAAACAAACAAACAAATAAATAAATAAATAAATAAAATAAATAGGTAAGGGTTCAGCATGCAGTCTGCAGACCCGAAAGTTCAGTTCATGCCAGTAAGCAGAGGAACTATTTTCTCTTAAAAGGAATTATCTCGAAAATGAGGTATTTGCAGATATTGCAGTTTATATTTATTATAAAAATAAATCTGAATTTATTTTATCAATAAAAGAGAGTGACGCATGGATGACAAGAAGTTTACATGTTTGGCTTAACCTAAAAATCAGCTCACATAGGCTATTGGTCATCATCCCACTTAGTTTGTTATGCTTAAAGGCCTGCTTCAGAACCAGAGTAAAATGAACCTAAGTTACAACTAAATCATATTTAATAATATAATAAGCACATAAATTGAACACAATGAAAATAAAAATAAAAACACAAAACTTGATAGAATAATGTATTATTATTATTATTATTATTATTATTATTATTATTATTTGGTAAGATCATAGAGGTGTTCAGGAAGTATCATAGTAGCCGATACCTAAACCGTAGGCACAATTTGGCCTTAGTTTATATTAAAGTTTTATAGCACAAATATGAAGAGGCATGTTAAGCTCCCAGATCCTTATGCTAATGAGCTCCCCGGTAATACCCTTAATTGAATACATGCATATTTATAATCTGTGCACTCTCTGTAGAATAATGCTGGCTCCTTATACATTAAACATTGTGCTGAGTGTATGTCTGCGGGCGGGGATGAAATAGGCTTCGAGATTGCGGTGTTCTGTTAAATTGGGTAGAAAAATTTACAAGAAATTTCAAGACATTCTCCTTATAAAATACACTAATGGTCCAAAATGAAGAAACAGCAGGTATTTTTGATTCTAGCTGTACCTGACTTCATCTTCCATTTCATCTTGCCTGTGCAGGTTTCTAAAGGGAGTATCGCTGTCTCTGTAACGCAGCAATCCAAGAATTGTTCTCATATCATTTGTCAAGCGGTGTTTGATTTTAAACGGTCTGCTCTGATCTCCTCACCGATGGAGTCAGGGCTGATGATTGTAACTCGTGTTTAATGGGTTGTGCAGCCTATTGAAACACCGCAGAAATTGTTCACGTTTTTGTCTGCCTTTTCATCTCCCTCGTGACAATTTTATCAAGCCTTGATCAAATCTCCAACCCCGCGCTGAGAGTTTGGGATGCGAGCTAAGGGACCTTCGATTTCATGTGATTTCATTCAAGCCAGCCTCGGCTCCCCGGCAGGGTTGCAGCTGAGCGTTCCGATGAGGAGTCGATCATAAATCTTTAATAGTAACACCCAGTGAAACACGACAAGAGATGAAGGAGGAAGGAAACGTGATAAAAGTTAGAACACAAATACGCCTGGTGTGGATTACTGAGAAGAGGTGGTAGCCAACCAGACTAAAAGATACCAGTGTCAAAGATGTCTCTAAGAACTGCTATCATTTTTCAGTTATGTCTTTACATTTTTAGAACTGACCCAGGCAGGCCTTTAAGCCTACATGTCAACATGCAAATCAAACAATAGGCCTGCTGGATTTGCTACAAGCCGTACGTGTTGTGACTGGACGTAAAATGCGATAGAAACCTAAAGCAGCCTTTTCGCATCACATAAAACAGTAGAAGCCAAGTCTTAGTAACAATTGTACATCAGCTAATTAAATGTACATCACAGCAGGCAAATGAACATCTGCGGCGCGTTATGGGTTCACGTCCAATGAAGGTGACTATTTGCTCTGAAGTTGAAACCTGAAGGCTTTCTGTAGCAGGCAAACAGCAACCCGCTAATGGGTTCAAGGCACGACCTTTGACTCCAAAACGGATTCCTTCAGAATCAAACTTTTCCGATTAGGTGTTAGACCGGAAACGTGTAACAACTTCCATATCACCTTTGCCTTTAACTGAGAGTGCGAAGCACTTGCGAACTTGGCAGCGCGCGCCTGGAATAGTGAGAGGAGAAAGAGAGAGGATGAGAGAAATTCTGATGCAAGAACTGACTTACCTATTTTGATAATGCCATTGAAAGACTACATTTAGTAGCCTAAGAATGTAACCGTGATGACTAGAAGAAAAAACACACAGTCAAACACAGCAGCAGACAGGCCCTTTACAATAACTGCATTTACAGTAACCACAAGAAAAATACAAATCCCAAAATGCCTTTCTTTTTCCTCATCAGCAGTAATGACCAAGGCTCAGAAGGCTTTCATAAGGTTCATAACTGTATTATGAATAATAAAGGTATTTTGTGTGTGTGTGTGTGTGTGTGTGTGTGTGTGTGTGTGTGTGTGTGAGTGTGTGATATCAGCAGACAGAGGAAAACTCACCCTGCTTTGGAAGGAAGAGTGGAGCAGAGCTGGTTCCCTTGATGGAGAGAAGTGTTGCGACCGATTACCTCATGTGATGAAACAGGGCCATAAATGATGCAGGGACACTGAGCTTCAGATGAACACCAAAAAGACGGCAAACTAGGCCCTCTGCTGCTTCCCAGGATACAGGAAATATTTATGGTGCTGTTTAGTGACGTAAGGCATGTTCTTTCAGCAGGCACTTACAGTAATGTTGGTCCCTATGCTATGCCAGTGTAGACTTGGTCCACAAATACTCATATTATCAGTTTATTGTCATTACAATAGACATGAGATAAGAAGTATGCCGTAGAAAATCTGTTGCATTGCTTTTAGGATGGACGTTGAATAACTGGACAAACCCAAATTTGTACAAGGGGCTCATAGTTCTCAATAACTCCAATTATCTTCATATATTTTCTTTTTGGTATCAGTCATGCTTTTGGTTTATATTTTTATACTTTTAAATTTAAATCTAACTGAAACATTTTAGATTTGATTTTGGGATTGATTTGTGTGCTGTTTAAAGCTTTGAATTGTTATCTGTTTCGTATGGAGAAAATGGGTCTCTCTTTAACCGCTGGTTTTGCCAGCGGAATCGATGGCACCTACAGAGTGGGTAAATGTCAACAGGAGTGCTTGGCACAGAGTTGTGTCAACTCTCCTATCTCTCTCTCTCTCTCTCTCTCTATCTATCTTTCTATCTATCTATCTGTTTATTGCTAGTTGTCTACTCTAAGCTGTCTCAGTCCACCTACATCTCCATGTGACCACCAATTGCTGGACACCAGCTTGATAATTAAGCTCTCGGCTGGGTGGCTGTGTTAGCCAGACAGCTAGTAGCTTGTTAGTCGCCTGTTTCCTGTCCTGTCTGAAATCCGTCAGGATTGCAGTTGAGTTGCCCAATTTTGTATTTTTTTTTGTTTTTGTTTTTGGGACATGGACACTTACAAAGTTGGGAAGCCTTTGTCTCTTTCTGGACCATTATAAACTTTCAGCATCCTTTGGTATTGCAGTTACCTGCGTGTACCACACTGTCCATGCAGTGGTGGGATCTGTGTGCGTTTTAAAGACGCGCCAAAGGTCTCAGGCAGAACGAAGCCCGACAACAAAACTGAAAGGGAAAAGGGAGGTCGGCGGCTAGCCCAATCAGCATTCATGAGGTCAGCAGGACACGCCTCTTGTGCAGGGCTAAGTGTTTGGACAGGCACTCAGTTTTGTTATGCGTTTGCTGAGATCCTCGCTTCAGTTCAGAAGAAAAGAGGAGCAATGAATCGAAAAACAGGACTGTTTATTGGTTTTGTGCCCCGGTCTCTTTCTCCCTCTTTCTCCCTTTTCCACCCCTCCCTTTCTCCCCTCTCTCTGTCTCTCACCCTCTCTCTTCCTTTCTCACCCTCTCTCTTCCTTTCTCACCCTCTCTCTCTTGCTCTCTCTCTGTATCAATCTCAATAAGAGCATAGGATCTTTTCCAGTATACACAGGCGAGATTAGGCCATAAAGACCAGAGCTGCATAATGTCCTGAAGAGGCTGGCACTCTCCTCTGCTCTGCTCTCCTCTCCTCTCTTCTCCTCTCCTCTCTTCTCCTCTCCCATCTTCTCCTCTCCCATCTTCTCCTCTCCTCTCTTCTCCTCTCCCATCTTCTCCTCTCCTCTCTTCTCCTCTCCCATCTTCTCCTCTCCTCTCTTCTCCTCTCTCATCTTCTCCTCTCCTCTCTTCTCCTCTCCTCTCTTCTCCTCTCCCATCTTCTCCTCTCCTCTCTTCTCCTCTCCCATCTTCTCCTCTCCTCTCTTCTCCTCTCCCATCTTCTCCTCTCCTCTCTTCTCCTCTCCCATCTTCTCCCTCTCCTCTCTTCTCCTCTCCTACCCTCTGCAATGCTTTCCTCTCCCCTCCTCTCCTCGGCTCTCCTCTCCCATCATCTCTTCTTCCATCCCCTCATCTCCTCTCCTCTTCTCTCTTTTGCTCTCTTCTACTCCCCTCCTCCTTTCCTCTCCTATCCCCTCTACTCTCCTCCTTTCTCCGCTTTTCTCCTCTCTTCTTCCATCCCCTCATCATCTCTCATCTGCTCTTCCCTCCTCTTCTCTGCTCTTTGCTCTCCTCTTTCCCCTCCGCCTCTCCCCTCCGCCTCTCCTCTCCTCTCCTCTTCTCTTCTCTCCTCTCCTCCCCTCCACCTCTTCTCTCCTCTCCTCTCCTCTTATCTTCTCCCCTTCCCTCCCCTCCCCTCCCCTCCTCTCCTCTCCCCTCCTCTCCTCTCATCTCCCCTCCGCCTCTCCTCTCCTCTCCTCTTTCCCCTCCGCCTCTCCCCTCCGCCTCTCCTCTCCTCTCCTCTCCTCTCCTCTCCTCTTCTCTTCTCTCCTCTCCTCCCCTCCACCTCTTCTCTCCTCTCCTCTCCTCTTCTCTTCTCCCCTCCCCTCCCCTCCTCTCCTCTCCTCTCCTCTCCTCTCCTCTTCTCTGCTCTGTGCTCTTCTCCATAAGTCCCCTCTATGGACTGGCGGGGAGTTAATCAAAGTGTGTGGAGTGCTGTGGGCATTTGCATGTGAATGTGGCGGGTCCTGCTCTCTGTCCCGTTCTCTCTCAGCACCACTCGCTCGCTCGCTCACTCAGGGGGGACGCAGGGGGACGCAGGGCTTTTAAAGACTTCCTGCCCGCACTGTTGGTTTTTCCCCGGGAGGAGAGGGCAGGGGGAGGGGCACCAGGGCATCATTCAGCCCCACATCCTGTTTGTCATGCTGATGTTATTTACTTTACCCAGGCAGGTGAAGGCACCATTGATTACTGATCTGTCAGGAAAGTGCTAGTAGGTTTGCATACATGGATGTTGAAGTCCAATCATTGGAGGTGGAACAAATATGTTAGGAACTCCCTATATAGTTAGATATATAGTTGGTTTTGGAAGAGAGTTATATTTTATTTTTATTTCTCTCACTCTTTCTCTCACTCTTTCTCAAGTTGAATAGTTTATGTCATGATCCATATCTCTGTATCCTTCTCTCTATCTATGTCCCTCTCTTCCTCTGTCACTCTGTCTGTCTCACTCTCTCCATCACGGCTTTCCATCTCTCTCTTTCATTATCTCTGTGACCTTACTGCAACTCTCTCTCTCTCTCTCTCTCTCTCTCTCTTTCTCTTAGTCTAGTCTGTCTGACTCAAACGGAGGAAACACTACAGTAATTAATGCTATATATCTTAGTGTAGCACTCTGCAACATGACTAGTGTGTGTGTGTGTGTGTGTGTGTGTGTGTGTGTGTGTGTGTGTGTGTGTCAATCTATAAGAAATTGAGTGAGGTGTGTGTGTGTGTCTATGTATAAGAAATTGTGTGTGTGTGTGTGTGTGTGGTTGTGTGTATGCAATTTATGTTTGTGGTTGTATGTATAGTATAGTATGCTTGTGTGTGTGTGTGTGTTTGTGTGTTTGAGTGTGTGTGTCTGGCTTGCCTGCTGCTGATGAGAAGGACAGTCCTCTGGAGCCCATCCAAGCTCTGGACACCGCAAGAAGAGCGAGTGTGAGTTTGTCCTTGATCATTTTATCAAGCCGATAGAGAGACAGAGAGAGAGAGAAAGAGGGAGAGATTGAGAGAGAGAAAGAGAAAGAGAGAGAGAGTGAGAACTGCAACGCAGCATTCAGGGGCAGAGAGACAGAAGAGATGAGAGAGAAAAGAGAGAGACAGAGAAAGAGAGAGAGAGAGAGAATTGGCAGAGAGATAATGAGATGGAGAGAGACAAATACAGAGAACGATAGAGTGCAAGTAGTGAGTTTCAGAGTTGGAGAGAATGAAAAGGAGAGAGAGAGAGAGAGAGAGAGAGAGAGAGAGAGAGAGAGAGAGAGAGAGAGAGAGAGAGAAAAGCTGAGGAGGAAATGTAGACTTAGAGGGATTTACTCTGTGGAGAGAAACAGGGCCCTTTCACTGGTTTGTGTTGGTATATCCCCTAAACCCAGCCCCCCCCCCCCCTGCCTCAAAGCTTTTGACATCTTCATCTAGTTCACAATGTGCTGCCTTTGTTTGCACTAGGGTTTGGAGGTTGGGGGCGGGGGGGGGGGGGGGGGGGGGTGTACTGCACAGTGGCACAAGCATGGCAAAGGGGTGGTTGGGGGGTGCAGGGGCTTTCTCCTTTCGTCTCCAACCCCCCCCCCCAAACCCCCCAACTACATAACCCCCCCCCCCCAACCCCTCCTTTTTCAGGTCACCACAATATGGTCATTGTCCCCCTCTGAATAATGTGGCAGTTCCTCCAGTGGAGGCGGCTTTCCGAGCTTTGACTGTGAACCAGTTTCTTTTCTTTGCCGTGAAAGGAGCCTAATCCATGTAAATACAAGACCCCGAAGACAAGCTTTTACTTTTGCTGGGGTGCTGTGTGTGTGTGTGTGTGTGTGTGTGTGTGTGTGTAAGGGGGCAGAGAAAGAGAGAGAAAGAGAGAGAGAGAGAGAGAGAGAGAGAGAGAGAGAGAGAGAGAGAGAGAGACAGAGAGAGAGAGAGAGAGTCTGAGAGCGGGAGGCAAAGAGGGAGTGAAAGGAGGGGAGGGTCAGCAATTTAACCTTTGACCCAACAAATAGGGAGCATGAAAGTTCCAGAATTGCTTGACAAAGAGGGGCTCCCGTGGCCAAAGAGGGGCTCCCGTGGCCGGTCGGCTCGGCATTGTGTGGAGCCCGCTCGTCTCAGCGTGACTGACGGGTGGGTGCCATGTTTGGGAGGATGGAGAGAGAGTGGGGGGCGTGAGCGCTGGGTACACACTCAACAAACTCAACCTCAACCTCGCCACTGCAGCCAGGATAGACAGAGGGAGAGAGAGAGGGGGGAAGAGAGAGAAGGAGAAAGCTTAACACAGCTTTATTACAGTAAAACAATATTGGATATTTAAATAAATTAAAGTACTTCAGCCTCAATCAAAATCATACCAATTACAACTCAGCGCACACCTTCATATTTTAAGAACAACCTGCCCATCCTCAAACAGCAACCTGCCCACCCCCCCCCCCCCACACACACACACACACTGTCCATACTATGAGAAAGCCTTAATGTCATTGACCAACTTAGAGAGAGAGTATGC
>NW_027468848.1:10448676-10451176 GCF_046254945.1 Alosa pseudoharengus
TGTCTAACTCTAATCCTTACAAATGAAATATCAAGATCTATTCATGTTATTTTTGTGTTGCACAACCATACATTCAGTTTAACCCTAGAAAAAACACCATGAACAAAACTTATTTCAACAACATATTATGTGGGCTTAAATAGATGTTTTTTTACTGAACACACAGACTCTGTTTTGGATTTCTTTCAGCAGAAATGGAGTTGAGTTGGCTGAGGTCAGTGTGACAGCTCACAACGTCTCAAAGTTCCATTTGGTCAGACAGCAATGATGAGCCTCATGAGGTTCACACAGGTGTGCACAACAGCCCACCCTCAGATCTGCCTTAGACACGTTCTGGTAGTGTTTTGGCACTGTTCTTGTAGTGTTCTTGTAATATTCTGGTAGTGTTCGCAGTGTTCTTGTAGTGTTCTGGTAGCGTTTATAGTGTTCTGATAGTGTTCTGGTACTGTTCTGGTAGTGTTCTGATAGTGTTCTGGTAGTGTTCTTGTAGTGTTCTTGTAGTATTCCGGTAGTGCTTGCAGTGTTCTTGTAGTGTTCTGGTAGCGTTTATAGTGTTCTGGTAGTGTTCTGGTACTGTTCTTGTAGTGTTCTGGTCGTGTTCGCAGTGTTCTTGTAGTGTTCTGGTAGCGTTTATAGTGTTCTGATAGTGTTCTGGTACTGTTCTTGTAATATTCTGGTAGTGTTCGCAGTGTTCTTGTAGTGTTCTGGTAGCGTTTATAGTGTTCTGGTAGTGTTCTGGTACTGTTCTTGTAGTGTTCTGGTCGTGTTTGTAGGGTTCTGGTACTGTTGTAGTAGTGTTCTGGTAGTGGTCATAGGTTTTCTGGTACTGTTCTTGTAGTGTTCTGCTACTGTTCTTGAAGTATTCTGGTACTGTTCTTGTAGTGTTCTGGTAGTGTTCATAGTGTTCTGGTAGTGTTCTGGTAGTGTTCTAGTACTGTTTGCAGTGTTCTCTTAGTGTTCTGGTCGTGTTTTGGTAATGTTCTGGTCTTGTTCTGGCCACAGCCAGGCCGTAGTCAGTGTTTGTCAGCAGAGAGTGAGTATCCGTGCGGGTCGGCGGGGGGATCGTCCGTGTCGACCGCATGTCTCAATTTGTGAGGCTCAGCTCTGTTCCCCAGCTGAGGAGGATCAGGCTGGATTTAGGAGAGGATCCAACTAGCCCCACTCAGAGAGACAGACAGACACACACACACACACACACACACACACACACACACACGCACACACACACACACGCACACACACACACAGACACACACACACACACAGACACACACACACACAGACACACACACACACAATGATCTGTGTTTGTTTTCTTTCCCACTAACTACCTGTATATTTAGAAATGCTTTTGCAATACAAAGTGTAAAAAAGCTCTACTGAATTCAATTGAGAGAGAGAGAGAGAGAGATCAAATAAAAACATTTATCTGCTGTCAGTCTGAATGGTGTGGTTTCCACAAAGACAATACACACACACACACACACACACACACACACGCACACACAGACAGACACACAAATTTCATCAGACTGGACCCTGGCGTCCGGACCCCCCCCCCCCCCCCCCACACCAGTACCATCATGTGTGGTTATTAGGAGTCCTGTCAACCCGCTGGATTTCACACTGAAAATAGATGCTACCGTCTGCAGACATCCTTCTCAGGTGAAGGGAGGAGAAAAAGAGCAGATCCATAGGCTTCACCATCACAGCATCATACAGTAATCGCACACAATATCATACAGCACTCACACACAGCACCATAGAGTACTCACACACAGTAATCACACACAGCACCATAGAGTACTCACACACAGTTATCACACACAGCATCATAAAGCACTCACACACAGCATCATACAGCACTCGCAAACAGCATCATACAACACTCACACACAGCATCAGAAAGCACTCACACACAGCATCATAAAGCACTCACACACAGCATCATACAGTAATCACACAAGCAAAACTCATTTCATCTACAGTACTACATTAACTTTATTTGCTCATGACACATTAAACTTTCTTATTGCGTTCTGCCTACAGTCAGTGGTAATGCTGAAATGTTTCACACCATTATTGCTCATCATGTTTTGAGACCCATGCTTCAAATGAAACCTTATCATTTAATAATGTATCAACTTTCAGAGCCTGATCTGAAAGACTCATATTGTCCCGTCTGAAAGCATTCTTAATTATTTGCTATGACCAAATGATTTTATCTAGCGATATACTGAGAATGTCTTTTTAAAAAAACAAAAAACAAAACCTAAAACCAGACTAACACAGGCTAGTAGTAATTATATTTGGTCAAATCTAGCATTTTGAAGGGAATGAAGACTTTTAAGAGTTGTTTCAAAGCCAGATATCTCTTCATTAGTAATCATCACGATTGTTAAAAGACCACTCCGAGTTAAACAAGTCTGTCCAACTCTTTCTCTCTCTTTCTTTCTCTTTCTTTCTCTTTGAAAATGAAAGAGGGATAATGGCCACACTC
>NW_027468848.1:10456176-10468676 GCF_046254945.1 Alosa pseudoharengus
GGTCCCTAGGGTGGGGATGAGGGGGTGGAGGGGGAGGCTGACGAATACTTAATTTACTTCCTCTTTCACCCCCCCCCCAAACACCAACACACACACACACACACACACACACACACACACACACACACACACACACACCACTATCCCCCTCTCTTTTCTTCATTTTGGTGACCCCCCCCTCCGTCCCCCTCACCATATCATTCCTTTTTCATTTACTTTCATTTCAGTCTCTTTTCATCTCTTTTTCTTTTTGTTTGCGTGTCTCTTTCAAGTCTAAATGCTCAGTGTCTCTTTGACTTCACACACACATGCACACACACACACACACACACACTCACACACACACACACACACACACACACACACGGTGCAGATGGGCCTGTGCATTAGTGTTTTTGTGTGTGTGTGTGTGTGTGTCTGTGTGTGTGTGTGTGTCTGTGTGTGTGTGTGTGTGTGTGTGTGTGTGTGTGTATGTGTGTGTGTGTGTGTATGTGTGTATGTGTGTGTGTGTGTGTGTGTGTGTATGTGTGTGTGTGTGTGTGTGTGTATGTGTGTGTGTGTGTGTGTGTGTGTCTGTGTGTGTGTGTGTGTGTGTGTGTGTGTGTGTGTATGTGTGTGTGTGTGTGTATGTGTGTATGTGTGTGTGTGTGTGTGTGTGTGTGTGTGTGTGTCTGTGTGTGTGTGTGTATGTGTGTGCATGTGTGTGTGTGTGTGTGTCTGATGGGCTGAGAGATAGGCTCATGGATGCCATAATAGCAGGCCTGGACGCTGACACGGACTCTACTGTGACCACATGGGGCTGTCCGATATTTGAGGAAGGCACCGCAAAATGATGTTTTCTAAACAAAGTTCGGGAGGAGCCTTTAGAGATGATTGACAGCAATTAACTCACCTGTCTTCCGCCGCCAGGGTATTTAAGCCGGCCTCCTTATCCATACGTCACACACTGCAGTGCTCGCAAAATTATTAGAGTCGCAAAGCCTCGGTAGGCAGACATAATGGAGCTGGGCCTTTTCACTACTAACCATCCAAAAGCTACATCCAGTCCATGGGCTACAGCCACCTGGTTCATCAGCGTTTTTCACTGCACAGAGCAAGGGTAAGCTACAACTATCGATTATGCTATAGCCTACACACCCCAGCCTACTTCAAGGCTCTAACATCAGGCTGCTCCAAGCTCGTGTTTTCACGTCGCAAGATTATCCAGGTAACTCGAAATGCTCTAAATTCTAACATGGCTCGCCACGCCAAGCGTCTGAAGTTTGTATCCACTATCCAGCGGAGGCCAATCTTCCGAAGATCACTCAATCCGTAATCTGTGTTGGCATCGGAAACGAACAGGTCTTTTAGGTTCATTCACTTCCTATAGTTGTCCAGTGACTTCTCATAAACTGATACTAGCGTTGTTGGATATTTAAGCTACTTATAACGAACTGATAAGCCTCAACCTTAAGTGCCCAGTATTTCCGCTGGCTTGTTCCGCAGGCTGTTTAAACGATGGCGCTGCGTCGCTGACGTCAGCAATTATTAAAGCGATAGTACACATTTGTAATTCGCGTCAGGCGATGCAGACAGCAAGGACCGTGATTGGTCAACTTGTCCTGTGTCGATGGCCGACGTTTCATGTAGCTTCTGCGGGGTATAGCAACAAGCTAGTTCACTGATATAAGCTTTGCAAATAAACTCAAGTCATATTTGGTTACAATGACCGGTTATCCGTATGTTTTAAAATTAGCACTTCGCCAGCAAGCAGTGCTTCG
Source organism: Alosa pseudoharengus (assembly GCF_046254945.1). Lineage (NCBI taxonomy): Eukaryota > Metazoa > Chordata > Actinopteri > Clupeiformes > Clupeidae > Alosa > Alosa pseudoharengus. Next base: position 10,457,937 of record NW_027468848.1, read on the forward strand.
TGGGTAGTTGCGCTAAGTTCGCTCTCAGCAGGCCCTCAAACCCCAGTCTACAGCCAAAATATATTAATGACACTCCTTGAACACCTGTTTATTGTTTCATTCCATGCCAACACTGACAGGAGGGAGTGATCGCCGCCACCCCCCCTCTCTATTGACAGCTTATTAAAATGTTTGCTATTATCGCATGGCATACAATCATTATCGCATCGGAATGCATTATCTAATTGCAAGCTGCAATTATTTATGTCGTCTTCTTGTGTGACAGTTAGTGAAACACGACACTGCACTGACGTGCTCACCAATCAGAAGTGGCACAAGTTTTTTATATTAGCTAAATCTTGACATCAACATTAAAAAAAAACGAAAAAAAAAAAAAAACATTGCTATTGCTTTGCTCCAATCATTGGACAGCGGCACATATCCGCAGCACTCCATTTCTGCGGCATCTTGTTCTGTAGGTCGTTGGATAGGAAATTCTATCCTCCTCCATCTTTTAAAGGGGAACTTGGCAACTATTTCAACGTAATAAACCCGTTTAGAAATCATTTGGATGGTTAAATGACCTGTTCCGGTGAAAATGGCTGCCCCTAGCGTCCCCAGGCGGAAAACCAACCTTGCAACATTGAGACTACCGTCCCAGAAAGAGAAGTGAGAAACAAGAAACTTGTTTTAAATCCTGTTTCTTACCTTGTAACATCCACATTGTCTACCGAACTTATGCTAACCGTTTTGCTAGCTTGTAAACAAATCCATGTGCTTTATCGTTACCTTTTTCCACAGTTTGAAATAGCATAATGCACAATTTCTCCAGCAGAGGGGGAAATCCTGCCAAGTTTCCCTTTAACTCCTATTTAAGTCCTATAAACCAATCTTTTCTCCTTCACGCTCCCTCTATTCATTCTCTTCTCCTGACCAGGAAGCAGGGTGCTCTTGACAGCGCTTTTCTGCACCACACGCTCCAGAGCGTATCACTCCGCTGCTTCAGCCACGCCAGCGGCCCAGGTTCTTAACCACCGACTTCCTTCCCGCAGCATCTCCGGCGTACTTCCGGATCCGACTCCACTTCTTCAGACGGCCCCGGTAGTGACCGCGTCGCTACTCCCTCCGCCCCCCTCTTCCCCTCCCCCACCCACTTCCCCCAGCCAGGACCCGGTCCAGGGCTGCCCCTCTTCCAGTCCTTCTGACGACTGCTCCCTCCCTTCCCCCTTTTTCCCCCTCCCCTTTCCATTCCCGGAGTCACGTCTGTACAGCACGCCACGACTCATGAAGAGGCGTCCGTTCAAACTCACCTTGCTAGCTCCCTATTTTCTTTACGAGTTAGCAAGCACCTGGTCTCAGCCGGCTCCGGTAGGGACCGCGTCGCTACCCCCCCCCCACCCATCCCTTCCCCGGCTCCGCTAGACCAGCCCGCCGCAGCGGGTTATCAGCACTCCGCGAGTGCTTCGGATCACGACGTCCCATTCCGGCTCCCCAGCCATCCACTAGCCACAGCAAAGGCCCTTCGACCACCTCCTCACGCTGCACGTTCCAGCTTTAACATCCCGTTCCGTCTACCCAGCTATTCATCGGCCACAGCCATTTCATTCCATCTGGATACTCATCATTCATGCTATTCATGCCTTATCTGCTTATCATGTTTTATGTGTCGTATGTCGTATCATGCTGAATATGTCATGTTTTATCAGGTAATGGTATTCTAAAATTATTCTTTCAGCCCAGGTTGAATTTTTTTTTTAAGGCTGCCACAGATAGTATGGAATGAGCTTGAACCCAATGCAACAACAGCTCTAGGGAGACCCATGCAGCAACTGCTCCGCTGAGCTCCTGCTACCCTGCTACAACGGCTCCGCTGAGCCCCAAGACCCATGCAGCAAAAGCTATACAGAGCTACAGGACCCATGCAACGACAGCTTCGCTGAGCCTCAAGAACCATGCAGTAACAACTACTCTGAGCCCCAAGACCCATGCAACGACTGCTTCGCTGAAGCCCCAAGAACCACGCAGCAACAACTAAGCCTAAGCTCCAGGACCCATGCAACGTCGGCTCCACCAAGCCCCGAGAACCATGCAACAGCAGCTACACGAGCCCCAAGACCCATGAAACGATGGCTTCGCTGAGCCCCAGAACCATGCAGCAAATACACCGAGCTCCACGACCCATACAGCAGCAGCTACACCGAGGCCCAAGATCCGTGCATGACGGCTCTGCCGAGCCCAAAGCCCCATGCAGCAACAGCTCCACCGATCCCCAGGACCCAGGCAACAACGGCTCCACCGAGCCCCAGGACCCAGGCAACGACGGCTCCAACGAGCCCCAGGACCCATGCATAAGCAGCTCCGCTGAGCCCATAGGACCATTTACGAACAGCTCCGCCAAGGTTCAGGACCCATCTAATGACTGATCCATGACCATGCAGCAACGTCTCGGCTGAACCCCGAGACCCTCGCGGCAGCAGCTCTGCTGAACCCTGACACCCATCGTTCCCACGCTTATGCATACACGAATGTCTGCCGCTGAGCAAGCGCAACGAAGATCCACTCTTGCGTACTTGCCGCTTGCCTCGCTATACTTCGCAAGGGGTTCATGTCACAGCACTCTGATTCACCCTCCATCATGATTACCGGCCTCCTTTGGGCTGCTGAGATGTAGTGAGTCTACATGCCCCTCGTCTCATTTCATTCCCGATGGCAGATCTTGAGAGTTAGACCAGGACACAATACGTTTACTACCAATCAGACTAAATCGATCAGTTCCGAAAAGGACACTCCTATTCATATCCAACTCTGCCTCAGATCCTCAGCTTTCATACCCATCACACTACATCTCATATCGGTCAGCTCAAGCATCGCCTACTAGCCTGCTCTCTTCATCTCAGATGAAGGGTACCCATCAATCGTCACAGGTCCCAGACTCTAATATATATCCTTGTCAAATCCGGTTCCCGCAGACCGCTACTCTGTGCATTCAGGATAGGAGCTGCTACTACAGCTGCATGCATTGGCCGTGGCCCACTGGTTAGCACTCTGGACTTATAACCGGAGAGTTGCCGGTTCGTGCCCCGACCAGTGGGCCGCGGCTGAAGTGCCCTTGAGCAAGGCACCTAACCCCTCACTGCTCCCCGAGCGCCGCCGTTGAAGCAGGCAGCTCACTGCGCCGGGATTAGTGTGTGCTTCACCTCACTGTGTGCTGTTTGTGTTTCACTAATTCACCGATTGGGTTAAATGCAGAGACCAAATTTCCCTCACGGGATCAAAAAAGTATATATACCTATACTTATACTTATCAGAGCAGCAATGAAATACTGAGTCGTTGGTCCACAGATGCCTATCAGTCCTACTGTACATCCACTCCATCTAGTGGATCTATGATTTGCTAAGCAAGCGCTAATGTAATTTCGGTAGTGGCCTTCCTTTCTGCTCTTTTGGGGTGCAAGCGGCCATCGCTTTATCGCGATCTCCACTTCATGCAAACCATGACCACGGCCAGCTACCATGCCAAACACGCGCTTAGCTTATACACTCAGTATAGCAATCATGCCGACGGGCGAACTAGTGAAATTATGTTTTCTAAACAAAGTTCGGGAGGAGCCCTTAGGGATGATTGACAGCAATTAACTCACCTGTCTTCCGCCGCCAGGGTATTTAAGCCGGCCTCCTTATCCATACGTCACACACTGCGGCGCTCGCCAAATTATCCCTCCTCCTCCCCCTACTCCTCCATTTCACTGATAGCCCAGTTACGCATCCACTGCAAAAACTGCTTATCTAACAAAATCTAACCAAGTGTTATTAATCTTATATCAAGATAAAAAAAACAAGTTGGTATTGTTTTCAGTATAAAGAGACTTACCTAGCGCTTTCTTGTGAAATCATTTGACTTAATTTAAAAAAAAAAAGACTTATTTTAAGACATCTCATCTTGAAAACAAGCAAATTTGTCTGCCAGTGCGTTAAGCAAATTTGTCCTAAAAACAAGCATATTTGTCTGCCAGTGCGTTGAGCAAATTTGTCTTGATAAGACTCCTAAAATAAGTTAAAGTCTTCTTAAATTAAGTCAAAATTATCTTTTGAAACGGGCGCTATGTAAGTCTTTTCATACTAAAAACAATACCAAATAGATTTTTTAATCTTAATATAAGATCAATAACACTTGGTTAGAATTCATTTTTTGCAGTCTCCTTATACTGGGGGGTGCAAGCGGCCATCGCTCTATCGTGATCTCCGCTTTAGGCATTCCATGACCACGGCCAGCTACCATGCCAAACACGCGCTTAGCTTATACACTCAGTATAGCAATCATGCCGACGGGCGAACTAGTGAATTAACTCTTGAATGACCAGGCGACCGCAGGAGAAAGACAGTGCCCAGTTTGAACTAGGGCATGAAAGTGGGAGAGAGGGAAAGAAAAAAGAAAGGGATAGATAGATAAATGTCATGATATCAGTACAGCATTTTTTTACATTTATGAGTAGAGCATTTTTTACATTCATCAGTGTTTAACACACACACATGCACAGGAAGCTGTGTCTATTTTCATGGTAAAAATATATTATTTTGTCATAATCCTGTGCATTTCATTTTGGTTACATTTTGGTTTTTTCACTTTTAAAGTTTCCATAAAGAGGTCACTGTTTTTTTTTCCAGAAAATGAATCTGATCTCATTATTCTGTGTACGGCACGACAGATCTCACGTGCGCGTCGGAGGCCTCATCTGATATGGAAATGCAGTGTTTGATTCAAAGTGTGCGTCTGTGTGTGTGTGTGTGTGTGTGTGTGTATGTGTGTATAACGAGCTGCATTTCTGTGACATTTTGTTCACCCACAATTAAAACACAACATGTTGTCTGCCGTCTTTTACCTTTTCTCTCTAACACACACACACACACACACACACACACACACACACTGACTCACTTTGTGTTTTTCTTGTCCTCACAGTAAACACACATCATCCGTTTGCTTTGAGTCCTTTAAAGTTGACTGCTGCATGCTTGGGCATAAACGTGCTGCGTTACCATACACTGCTGTGTTTCTTATGGTAATGCGGACTGGAGGTGGACTCAGGTGCAGACATGTGTGTGTGTGTGTGTGTGTGTATGTGTGGGTGTGTGCCATTGATGTTCAGTGGGGCGTTTAAACGCCAGAGATGTATCTGACTGCTAGGACATGCTGACCCCTCACAAAGACCCAGTCAGAACACAAGATGAGAGAGCACTAAAGTTTTCATGTCGGTTCATTTCGGTCCGTTTGATTGGGATGTTTGCATATAACCTCTGTGCTACTGATGAGGTGTTTGTTTCCTCATTGCACGTTTAGCACCCTGTTAGGTACGATTATATCTTTATACGCCTGCATGCTGCTATGTCTTGATGCTTATGTGTATTCATATAGTACATCTGTATGTTGTGCATGTGTTGTGAATGTGTGTTTGAATGTGTGGGCTTGTGTCAATGTATGTCATTTGATATGAATGTGGGTATGTGTTTGCATATGTGTCTTTGTTTGTGTGTGTGTATATGTGATTGATAAGTATAAGTAAGTATAGTATATATACTCTTTTGATCCCGTGAGGGAAATTTGGTCTCTGCATTTATCCCAATCCGTGCGGCGCAGTGAGCTGCCTGCATCAACAGTGGCGCTCGGGGAGCAGTGAGGGGTTATGTGCCTTGATCAAGGACACTTCAGCCGTGCCTACTGGTCGGGGTTCAAACCGGCAACCCTCCGGTTACAAGTCCGAAGCGCTAACGAGTAGGCCACGGCTGCCCCAAGTGACATCCAGGTTATTTATGGATTTGCATCTTGTACACACACATAACCAGCTACAGTACACTTTCACCATAGACTGCATATGTTCTATATACAGTATACAGTCTATGACTCCCACAATGAAGATAAGCGAGCACCACCTTCCCCACAGAACATATCACTAGCCTCAAATCTGGCCCAAACGTGCTCCTGATCATGTCCTGGTCTAGCACTGATCTGGTCCCAACCAGGTCCCGATCTCATCCTCATCTGGTTCCGATCTCAGCGTGGTCTAGTCCCAACCTGGTCCCGATCTCATCCGCATCTGGTTCCGATTTCAGCGTGGTCTAGTCCCAACCTGGTCCCGATCTCATCCTCATCTGGTTCCGATCTCACCGTGGTCTAGCACTGGTCCCAACCAATCCCGATGTCATCCTCATCTGGTTCCAATCTCACCATGGTCTAGTCCAAACCTGTCCCGATCTCATCCTTATCTGGTTCCGATCTCACCGTGGTCTAGTCCAAACCTGGTCCCGATGTCATCCTTATCTGGTTCCGATCTCTGCATGGTCTAGCACTGATCTGGTCCAAACCTTGTCCCGGTCTCATCCTGACCCAATTCTGAATTGGGTTGAATCCTGCACTGACTGAAAGCTTGCAGACTTTAATTGCAAAGATTTGAGTTTTTTTTCTTCTTTTTTTTACTCTCATTGATGATTTGAAACCACAGCACCTCAGCTACCAACCAGACGAGTGATGTCTTTGTCCTGTTTTTCTGCAGGCGTCCTGCAGCCGCAGTGACCCACGGAAGAGTGGGGCGCTTCTCCGGTCAGGACCGAACACCGTTGCCTGATGCAGCTCCGTGTTGTGCGTCGCGTCGGCGCGCTCCCTCTGATGAAGCCATTATGGGAGACTCAGTGTGTGTGACACAACAGCTGGCTGCACATATGCTACGGGGACTGGCTGCCTTCGCTGGAAGGATCCGGAATCAGAGTGAGCGGGGGAAAGAAGCGAGTGAATGCAAGAAAGTGCAGAAAAAGAGAGGAAGTGTTAAGGCAGAGAATCAAATAAGCCAACTTGCTATTTATGACAACACAGCTATAAATTACTGCCACAGTCACTGAAAAAACATATGAAAATGACACTCCTTAGAAATATAATACACTTAATATTTACTGCAAATGATATTGTGTTTGTGTGTGGCATTTAAGCACTTTGTGCTTCCTGCTTGAGTGGTATATTATGCTATAATGTTAAATTGTGAATGTAGCACATTAAAAGTGCTATATTGATAAAAATGTATTATTATTATTATTTGAGAGGGAATGATATAGTGCCGTAAAACATGAATTAATATTGCTAACAGCTAAATTACATTACATTACATTTGGCTGACACATTTTTAGCCAAAGATAACTACAGCTACAGCTCTGGATAGAGATGTGAAATGATGTCTGTTAATGAAATCTTTAGCTCCACATCTGGAGGGGCCATTGTCTGTCCCCCAGTACATTTCCGAGCAGAGATGTGAAGCAGCTTAAAACCCTCACACATGCACACACACACACACACACATACACGCACACACACACACAAACGCACAGCCGGAGGAGAGAGTAGCCCACCAGTGTCCTGTATCTCAACAGTCTGTCTCAGGTTTCACTGGAGAAGGGAGGAGGAGGAGGTGTAGTGTGTGTGTGTGTGTGTGTGTGTGTGTGTGTGTGTGTGTGTGTGTGTGTGAGAGAGAGAGAGAGAGAGAGAGGCTCTTTAAAAACCGGAGACGGGAGGCGTTATTTCCCACCTGCATGTCCAGCCATAGGCCCCTTGGGTCCGGAGAGGCCTGGGGTCCTGAGGGGGCTGCCCTCTCTCATGCCTGCTTGTGAAGAGCCCTCAGGACCCCCCCACGCCCACCACCACTACCCCACCCGAGTGTGCAGTGATTATTGGGGTGAGGGGGGGCCAGGGTGAAAAGAGATGCTTCCTGGCCCTCTGGTCACTACTGGCTTTGTTAAGGAGACCGGTTTATCACGGACTTCGTTAAGATGTCAGATGGATGATCACTGGCTTGGTTACGGGGAGCAGCTGACCGCTCTTATTGTTCAGAGGACCAAAGCTCTGGTCTCACGTCCAGCAAGACTGCCCACACTGTGTCCTTTCTTTCCTCTTTCCTCTCCTTCTCTCCTCTCTATCCTCTTATCTCCTCTCCTCACTTCCTTGCCTTTTTGTCATTAACTCTCCTCTCTTTCCTCTACTTTTTCCCTCTCCTCCTTTCTCCACTCCATCACTCTCATCCCTCACTTTCTTCTCCTCTCCTCTCAAATCTTCACCTACCTTTTCATTACTCTCCTTCTACCCCTGTCTCTCCTGTTAATTATCCTCTCTCCTCTCCTGTACTTCTTCTCTCTCCTCTACTCTCTCCTTTCTCCTCCTCTCTCCTCTCCTCCTTTCCCCTCTCCCCCTCTCCTCTCTTCTCTCCACTCTTCTTTCCCCGGACATATCTTATTCCTTTAGACCCAACACTACAAAACAGAACCCCATTACCAGTGCTCACGAATCAATGCAATTACTAACTTTATGAAGCACATGAATGTGGCAAGACAGAAGAAGAAATCATCCACGACCATCCTGATCATATCATGGTGCCGGCGATGGATACCTGCTTCTTTTTGTATGTGTTCTAAGTGCATGCACGTTCCCCTGCATTTCTAAGTGTTCTTAGCGTACATGTGTTCCTCAATGCTTCTAAGTGTTCTTAGCGTACATGTGTTCCTCAATGTTTCTAAGTTTATTTAGTGTACGTGTGTTCCTCAATGTTTCTAAGTGTTCTAAGTGTACACGTGTTCCTCAATGGTTATGGACACACAGGTCTGGCATCCAGTAGCCATTTGTTGTGATGTGTGTTTATTTTTACTATCGGTCCCTGGAGGGATGTGTCTGTATGTGTGTGTGTGTGTGTATGTGTGTGTGTGTGTGTGTGTGTGTGTGTGTGTGTGTGTATGTGTGTGTGTGTGTGTGTGTGTGTGTGTGTGTGTGTGTGTGTGTGTGTTGTGTGTGTGTGTGTGAGAGCTCTCCGGCGTTCATCAAAGGCAGCGTGTTCTCCCGGTGTCAAATCAGAAGCACCATGTTCTCTTTTCGACACCTCTGAATAAAATATCCTCCTCGCCCTCTGCTGTGGAGGACCTCTGTGAAGACCTCTGGGAGGATAATCACCTCCCCTTTCCCGTCTTCTGTCTCCCCTCTCTCTATCTCCCTCTTTTCTCTCTCTTTCTATCCTCCTCTCTTCCCTTTTTCCTGCGCGCGCGGGGCATGGGGGAGGGAGGCTGGTGATGCGTTGGCTGACTGGCCTCTCCACAGCTCATGGGTCAGCCGTTTAATGGGGAGGTTCAAACGCTGCTCAAAGCGTACGGGAGCAGAGAGGTGTCATTAGCGCAGCGCAGGAATGTCTCGGTGAGGAAGGAGAGACTTCCCCGCTCGGCGCCCATATCGGCCTTCACAGAGCAGAGCGGAGAAATTTAAATGACGGCGTCACGTGTCATCACACGCTACGGCTGTGAAGTGTAAATGAGTAGCCAAAAGCTGGTAAAAAAAAAAAAATTTTGCAACAAAAAATTTGCAACCGAATGGATTCAAAGGAAACCTTAAAAACAATATTTATGTCCTAATGTTCCTTTTGATTTTAGTAGAACTGAATAGCAATACACTATATACTTTTTAAACTGTAGCATGCTGTTAAATGCGCCATCATTTTGCGTGTTGGGTAATGCAAAATCTATTAAGTTCCATGAAATCATGCAGCAATCCTTAATTATATTATACTTATATTATATTACCCTAAATGTGTATTAATATGCACCCTAAAGTTCTATGGGGAACTCAGTAGTGAAACATGTGACAACAAAAGTGGGAAATATTGAAAAAAATTACTAGAGTTACAGACCGTGCCTTTAATTATATTATACTTATATTATATTATATTACCCATTGCAACAGTTATCTGTGATTGCATTATTTGCACTGCTGATTGGTGGAAAGACATAGTTCTACAAGTATGGCAATGTATTTGTGACAAGGGTATAATGGGTTTCACATCATTTAGGTGGCAGAAAACAATGTCCTTCAGAATGTGTGGCTGTCACACACTCCATTTGCACTGAACAAGGAATGCACTTAATTTCGTTGTACCTGTGACAATGACAAATAAAGATATTCTATTATCCCTGCCTTACTGATCAGATTCTGAAAGGCTACACAACTGAGTACACAAACCTGGACCTTATGTGTGACAAATTAGCTAAAATCAGCTGTATTTAAAGTGGGGGCAGTGTGTGTACTCTGTATCTGAAAAAAAGAGAGTATCTTTTTTCGTCCAAGCAAGTCCAGTGTCCTGCAACAGTCTGCGATGGGGAGTTGTGTGTATCCTTGGACAGGATTGGGCCAGAGTGTATTTCCTTGTAGCAGCTTGCTTGGGACAGAGTGTGTATTCTGGACTGGGTTTATGGGGACATAGAAGATGCTGCACACTGGGCAGTGTAGAACAATACACTCAGTGTGACACACACAAACACACAAACACATACTGTACACAGGCACCCACAGAAAGAGAGCGTGTGTAATTTTTGAGTGTTTCTGCTTTCTTTCTCTCCCTTCTTCTTTCCTTATCTCTTTCTCTCTTCTCCCTCTCTCCTCATTGTTTCTCTGTCTCTCTCCTCCCTCTCTTCTCATTTCTCTCTCCTCCCTCTCTTCTCCCTCTCTCCTCCATGTCTCTCTCTCTCCTCCGTCTCTCCTCATTTCTCTCCCTCTCTTCACCCTCTCTCCTCCTTGTCTCTCTCTCTCCTCCCTCTCTTCTCCCTCTTTCCTCCTCGTTTCTCTCCCTCTCTCCTCCTTCTCTCTCCCTCTCTCCTCCCTCATCTCTCTCTCTCTCTCTCTCTCTCTCTCTCCCTCGTTCTCCTCTGGTGTATCTAAACAAGCCTGACTAATCCCAGGTATCAGGGGAT